>NW_015112662.1:509360-542273 GCF_001443285.1 Poecilia latipinna | reverse complement strand
GGGGGGGGGGGGGGGGGGGGGGGGGGGTGACTTCACCCTCTCATGTGGTCAACGTTTCACGCCATAAGATTTTCTTTCTCCTCCTCTTCTTCCCCTTCTTTTCCCATTTGCCCCCCCCCCCACCAGGCCCACCACAACTTCCTCAGAGGTGGATGACTACAAACGCTGAGGTTTTTCACAGCTCCTCTCTGGCTGTAACCCCCCCCACACCCCCCAACCTCTCTTTCTCTCTCTCTCCTCATTTGCCTTTGAAGTGGAATTACTACACAATTGGGCACAGCGGGTGTGCAGGTTACGCCGGCTACTTCATTTAAAGTTTGGCAGGCCTGTCACACTGATGGAGGCCTGTAGAGAAAGCATGATGGGAGGATTTATTGAGATAAAAAAAAAAAAAGATGCTGCTTTATTAAGCTGATAAATCGGCATAGTCGGTCAGGTTATAATTGCTGAATATTTGCATAGTTTTGTTTTTTTTTCAGCAAAAAAAATGCTCCCAAAATAAATAAAAAAAACTCTTCCAGCATACACACACGCACACATGAAGCGGTGCACACAGTGAGAGCGCTAAGCTGAGATTAGAGCGCCACTTCCCCTTGGCTTTTTGATGATTAGTGGCTCCTCATCTAAGTCCCTCTCATATCACATATGTCGTCCGCCGCTAAGTCACTAATCGGACAGCGACGGACGTCCATTAACGGCCCGAGTAATCGCCATCAGCGGTGGTTAACCGTCTCCTGGCCGCTGCTCCCTGTAATCAACGTGCGCACACACACACACACACATACACACACACACACACACGCACAACACATACAGACATAAGCGTGACTGAGAACAGGCAAAGATGTCTAGAAAAACACACTTTTTAAATGAATTAAGCAGAACGAGGACAAAGATTTGTTTAAGCGTCAATGAGGGGGAAGGAAAAGACAACGCAATCATTGCAGAAATGTCTCTCCCTCTCTCACAAACACACACACATTGTGTTTCGCTCAGTGTGTCTGGCTGCTAACATAATCATAGTGCTAACTGCTCTTGTTAACTCCTCTACTCAGAACAAGCTTTCAGGGAGCGTGGGAGCCTCCTCTGGAGAATTCCATGTGTGTGTGTTGCATTTGTGTGTGTGTGTGTGTGTGTGTGTGTGTGTGTGAGCAGCTTCTTTTTAAATTAACTCCCATTGTTTTAGCCTGCAAAAAATGTCAATACCAGCTATGATCTGCGCTTAAAAAAAAGAGGGAGTATTTTTATTTTTTTTTAAGAAGACATCTATTGTGTACCAAGAACTGTCACTCAGGTGTGGGTCTATCTGTGGAAATGTGAGCCATCTTTTGAAATTGCTCTCTGAGGGAAATTGGAAGTGGATATCAAAAATAGTTGAGCGGAATGTGCCTTTTTAGATAAGGCAACCAGGGTGCCTTTTGCCTTCTAGGAGCCAACCGCAGCATTTACATCCATATGACACCTCAGGCAGGAATTTAAACAAATGTTTCCCCCCGCGTGTCGAGCTATCACTTGCTTTATTGCTGTCATTTTCACCCCCACCCCTCTCCTCCTCTCCGCTTCCCTTTTCCTCTTTTAGCTTTAAAGCGGAAACAAATCTCTATCCCTTTCCATCCTGCTTCTCTCTGTTACACACTGCTGAACTTATCCTAACGTTTCCTTTACTGCGCTCACATCTTCTGTGGCGTCGTCTTCCTCTCTGGTCTCTCTTCACACAATCAGCTGTTTGTAAGAACTTCTTTCCATCCCTTGTTTTCCTGTCTCACTTTTCCCCCTCTCTAGGCAGACTCTTAAGGATATTCCCTAATAGCTATTTATAGATTGTCCATTTAAATAGTGGGAAGAGTAGCGGAAAGGAAAAGCTCATACGGCTTCAAATTAGGTGAAAACCTTTTTCTGTCTATGACTTCAAACTTTTAAATAAGGATCTGACGGGACAGCCTGCCGCTTCCTCGTTGTCTGACTGTGACATATGCTGCGCTCTTCCTGAGAATTGCACTAAGACTGTGGCAGGGTTAAACAAGAAACAATTAAAATTACATGTGATTGTTCATGCAATAAGTCAATAACAAACATGGCCCACCATCATCTTGTTGTCCAACAGTAGTGATCACATGTTTCGTTTGATGGGAAAAATGTATTTCCATTGCAATTTTATGGAATAAGCTAATTTCAATACAGTCGAGAAACCACCTCATCCTCGCACACCAACTTTTTTATGAAAAAAATATGTTGTTCTTTTAATTGGTGCTTTTCCATTAAGCAAATTTATTTTCGCAATTCCAATTTGCACAATTACATGGTCAATGGAAACGCAGCTAGAGATGCAAGTCAAAGCTCCAAAATGTACTGCAGAACACTCATGGTCACACACAGACACACCCACAGAGGCGCAGACACACACTCAGCCTCACAAACACAAAGCGGCCTCTGTGTGGTGCCCTAAATCGCCGGCCGGCAGCCCAAACCGTGTTTCCTGTCCAGCTTAACCACAAAAGGCAATAACACACAACCCTAATGTCACCGCTGTTAATCACACACACACATGAATGCATGCATGCAGGGGGAAAAAAAAAAAAAAAGAAAAAGAAAGAAAAAAGTCCTGCGTTTTGCAAAGCAGAAGACGGAGGCCAACTCATGCGGCCTCTGGGAGAACCATCCTCTCTCTTTTCTCTTCTTTGCTCATCCACCCAAAGCTTTAGTCATCACTCCTCATACTTTCCTCATATTTTCGACGTTATATTTATGCCTTAACACTGAGTCAGTGGACATCACAACAGTCGGTAAGCACTGTTGTGCCCTTTCCCCTTGCATTGAAGCGAGGGGAAAGGGAAGAAAGTCTGCTGCTGTCTGGCTCTCGAAGCCTAAACAGCTCGTGGGAAAAACTCGAGTGTTGCTTTAGAGAAAAAAAAAAAAGAGGGAAGAAAGACAACGATGGGGGAGCAGAGAGAGAGAAAGAGAGAGGAGAAGTGCATCCGGCGGATGGTGAGTCGGATCCCCCGGTGCTTCGCGAGAGGGATAATGTTTATTGAGCGAGGGGACAGTGTTTTTTACCATTGTTGAGCTGGGCCTCTGTTTGTGCCGCATTTGTTAAGCAATCCATAAAGGAGTCGCGGCATTTGTCTCACTGTCAGCGACTTGGCCTGCCCTTGCAAAGCAGACCCACACACACACACACACACAAGCTTATTCTCTCACACACATCCACAGACTCCCATCTGGCTTTGAAAATCTCCCACTTCGCCCCCAAACTGTCCCGGCCTTTTTCCCCCTCGCTACCTGGGGAGACAGAGGTTTCGTTGTAGATCCTGACACCGTCTCATATTGTGGACTGTTGAAAGATGGAGGATTTTTTTTTCTGTGACTGCGTGTACTACAGGCAGGGTGGATGAACAAATAGGATGGAAATGAAAGTGTAAGCAACATCCACGCATGGCGGCCTTTAAGAACACCACCCCACTTTTCACGGTCTTTCGCACAACTTCAAAAAATTTGAAAGATCTAATCACTTTTAAAGTAGAAAAGTAGAAATTATTCCAACTGCTGCTAGCATTTTAGTACAATTGATTACTGTTAAATAATATTTTAAACATTTGCTTGTTAAGATGATTCTGATGCATCACATTTCTGCAAAGCAGCATTACAGTGATGGGAATTTAGGGGTGGCACTTTTTGTAGTTTACGCACCACGACTGGTTGTGTTTTTGGTGACCTGAAGCACTGCTATAAAGACAGCCTTCTCACAGCAACAGGTGGGGGAGAGGCAGCAGTGAACACACAGCTAGAGATCCTTCGGTAACTTAGTCCGATAAACGGGACTTTAAAAAGGTAGAAAACGATTTTCACGTTTGGGTCTCAGTCTATCCTGACACCGATGACCGGCTCGTATCGAGCGGGCTCTGTTGGTGTTTCTCTGCTCTGCTGACACTGGAATGCACCCTGCTGACATTTGACCTCCACCCGATGACCCACATGTCATATGACCCGACTCTAGTTAGCTTGGAGGGTAAGAGGTTGCAGGGGGGACACCTTTGTCCGCACACTCACACACACACACACACTTTCCTTCTCCTTCTCGGTCACTTCTGACACTGAAGCTCTTCTCATCACTCTCGCTTTCTTTTATCCCGTCCTCTCTGAGCCAGAACCACCACAACGGGAAGAACAAACGCAGCCTGTGCAGAAACCCCCTGAGGGTCAGCTGATCAACCCGGGCCAGGGCACTTTAGCATTCTCCTTTGGTATTTTTCTGTCTTTCCCTTCTTTTTTTCTCGCCCCCCCCCTCTCTGCTCATTGCTTCGCGGATGGAGACACGGTTATCAAGGCTCTCTGGGGACAGACAATATGGCCTAGACAATGGACTCCAATCCGATGTGGTGGGTGGGTGGGAGGGGGAGAAAGGGAAGGCGAGGGAGGCCGAGACAGGGCCACAGGGGGAGAGAAGAGAACGGTGAATTAGTTTGCAGAGCACGGACATTCTGCTCAATTACTCCACTCTCACAAATTCTCTGTCTTCTTCTTCTTCTCTCCACCCCCCACCCCCACCCCAAGCCCCAACTCAAACTGCCTTAATCTCACCCGCACCTCCCTCCCTCCCCACACACACTTTTACATGAAGTACGGCGACACTTAAGCTGGAAGCAGAACTGCTCACTCAAAATTAGAAATGAGCGATCAACAGCTGCGGAAACGTCTTCGAAAACAAACGTGTCTCACAACTTGCAAACGCAAAATTTGAAGAGTCAGAAGTTTTACACAAAGACATCCGGAGTACAAATTATAAAGCACTAATTGAGAGAATGTCACCTTGTTTTTTATTTGATTTTTACAGCATTTTACTGCTAATCGTGCTAATGTCGTTTAATCGTATATAGCAATGCGTCTTACTTTATGAATTGCTAATTGTCCATTTGGGTTAGGATCCAAATCTGAAAGGCAAATAAAGCTGCAGCTGTCACAGCACTTTACGCGAGGCGATGAAATGAACTTCCATCTCCGAGGCTACATTTTAATTACTAATAATGAGACTTTTTGTGTCACTGAAATCCAGACAATTCCTCTGGGCTCTTAGCGGCGCTCTGATGTCAGATTGGATACCAGTGTCGTCCCGCTTAAACCGTTCAAAGTGTTGACATGTCCACTGCTGACACACACACACACACACACACCTATAAACCGAGGGGGGACAAATGGAGGGGTGTGAAAATCCACCATCGCCTTAACACCACCCTGACAGAGACCTCTTCCTCTCCTCCTTATAACCCCCCCACAAACACACACACACACCCGCCCCTCTATTCACTTCATCTCTGGCACTCTCACTTTTCTGTAAAAACCTGCTTCAAATGTCTGCTGGTGAGGAATGTGTCAGTTTGACCACATCATCCTTTTTCCCCTTCATTTCGCTCTCTCCTCTGCCTACGGCTACAATTTCAAATCTCATTTATTTATTTATTTTTATTTTATTGTTGTTATTATTATTATTATTATTATTTTCTCCCTCTGTCTCTGTTTTTGTTGCTTTGGTATTCTCCTTTTCTTTCTCTTCATGTGTTTTCAGTGCGAAGACACAAGGCCGTGCCTGCAGATTTGACTCATTTCAACCGGGCGTTAAAGTTCTGTAACACAGCAGAACATTCAGAAAACTATAATTTCTGATATTTCCGATGAGAAAAAAAGAAGTGTTAAATTTTTAGCTCGTAAAAGTTAAAAGGTGAAGCCAGGAAATACAACAAAATTAATCTGATTAATTAAAATGTTAACTTCCTACTCTTCAAACTAAGATAATATTTCTTAAACACTGTCAAACTACACTTTAACAACATTTTCAATAACTTACAAATGAGCAGAAGAGGAAGAAGAAGAAGCAGCATGATGAAACGCAAGCGAACACTTACTGTAGCACATGAACTGAGAGCATCATTGCAAACCTTTGGGGCTGAATCACACACACGCACGCACGCACACACACACACAAACACACACACACACAAGTACACAGTGGAAGATACCCCCACTCTCTCTCTCTTTCCGTCTTGCGTGCACACATCCAAATATGAACATGCAGACGCTCTGAAACACGGCCGGAGCCGCGGTGATGGAGTGCATTACTGGAAAGCAAGAGTTTTAAGCGCTCTCCTCCTAAGTCATTGTAATCCCTACATTTATCTCCATACATTCTGCTTTTTGTGTGTAATCCTTTAAATGTTTAATTCCTTCTAGCTGTTGTTATCTGTCCCTCTCTTTCTCTCCTCCTCCTCAACCACTTTGCAAGGATTTGAACGGTTTATTAAAAACACATTTTTGCCACTTCTAAATATTTCGCCTCCACGGAAATCCCCCCCTTGAAATCCACACCGCCGACCCTAGTTTATCTCAGAACAAAAGATTAGTTTCATCAGTGCAAAAACAGAGAGTTGAATGGAATAAAAGTCAAGAGAGAGAGACGGAGAGAGGGAACGAGAGAAAGCAGAGAGGAAAGAGCAGTGTTACCCATGTTATGATATGTGTGAGTTAGAATTAAAATGTATTAGAGCATAATCTGCCTCTCGCCGTATGAGGATCAAACAAGCATTATTGCATAGGCAAAAGCCACTTGTGTTGACAGTGCAAGGTTAGAGGGTTCACACCTCTAAACGAAGGCAGGCCTGCACAAACAACAGAGGAGCACAGTGAGATTAATATTAGCATAAGGCATAACAACGAGAAGAGCGTACAGATTGAGAACAGGATTAACGGAGGGGTTTGTTTTCATGCGTTGAGTTTGGATTAAAACAACAAAAAAATACCCCGCCCCCCCACAAAAAATACATTTATGACATGAGGCAAATCCTGATTGGAAAAATAAAAATAATAATAATAAAAATAATTATAATAAAAATAATAATAAATAAACAACAAAAACGTAAAAATAAAAAAATAAAAAAAGGATTCAGCTGAGCATTTCCATGCACTTGTGTCTGATTGCGCCTAAATATACCCGGCTGCTACAGAAGGAGACGCATGAGCGCTGACAGGGAAGCAGAAGTAAATAAAGTTGTGGCGAGAAGCGAAGATGAGATGATGAGAGGAGATGATCGCACATTCTGACTGACACGTTTCGCCTCGTCTTTCTGACTTGTGCTCGTCTGGGTTATTTATTTATTTATTTTAGATTTTTTGCAGTTTTGTCTGTGGAAGATTTGAATGAGCGCAAGTTTTACTCTGGACGGACAGAAAAAGAGTGAGGGGGGACGCCGGGGGAGGCGGACCGGGGGGGGGGGGGTGGGAGTCATCTGTCAACCGAAGCTTAAACAAACACATCCCCGGACATATATTGCTCCAGCTTTGCATATGTTATCTGAACTAAAAGGATAGGGAGTGAATCATCAACTCTGTCTTAACATTTCATCCCACAGTCAGAGTCAAACTCCGCTCAGTCAGTTACTTCACGCACACACCGACCCAGTCTTGTTTTCACACACTTTACACATTTACGTCTGCTTGTCTTTGAATCGTCCGCTCTCTACTTTCTGTCATCTACATGCGAATGTGTGTGTTTATATTTATATATCTCTGTGCGTGCGTGTGTGTGTGTGTGGAAGTGTGTGAGCGGCAGAACGTGTCACGTACCTGTTACACTCCTGAGGTAGCTCAGGCTCAGTGAGCATGCTGGAGTAAGGGTCCGTCTCTCTCGACAACAACAACATAAAACAGTCCGACAATGCTTCAGATGAACAAGGTTAGTCTCCCCCAAAAACAAGACGGGATTGAAGTGATCCTTCAACCTCTCACACACAGTGCTGTTTCTCTCTCTCCCTCTCTCTTGCTCTCGCTCTCTCTCACTCTCTCTCTCTCTCTCTCTCTGCTCACACACTTCCAGCCTCACACCCTCCCTCTCCGTCTTTCTCTGTGCCTCTGTCCCTCCTCTTCTCCCTCCCTCGCTGTAAGCTGTGAGATCTGGGCTCAGCTCTTAAAGGGACAGCAGCCGAGTCTCCCTCGCTCAGACGAGACGAAACGAGAGAGAGAGAGTGTGTGTGTGCGAGTAAGCAAAAGGGAGGGTCTACTTGACCAGAGGGCTCGTCAGTCCATCAACGCAAATGCACAGCGGTGCTGCCCCCTTCCTCAGGTCCATCCTTCATCCTTCCCGCCCCCAACTGAACACAGTTTACAGAAACTTTAAAGTAAATAGCCAGAGGTGTGTTTTCCTTTCTACCATTGTACAGTTTTAATAAAAACACCAGGATCCAAAAAGTGATAAATTTGCCATGCAGGCTATCAGCTAACATACTAAGTTTTGCAAAACAAAAACAGTGTCTCTGCCTGGCAACCTTCACCCAGTGTCATGAGGCTAGGAAGCTGATGGCTAGAATAATGCTGAACAAGGAGAGCTGACACAAAGATCCAAGTTTCAGGGTGATTTGTTGGTTTTAGTAACACGATGCCAAACGAGCAACTTTAAGCAGATTCTAGCGAGGATTGAGAGGCGGTAGAGCTGTGGCAGAAAAAAACAAAAACAAACAAAAAAAAAACATTCCTCCTGCTTTAGTTTTACATGTTCGGGCCACAATGTGATCCTGACAGTAGCTTTTTGTGACTGTTGGTACATAATGCTGCTTTCACATCAGTTGTGAGATACGTCATAAAGCTGACACAAATCACCTGCGTTTCAAGTAGACATAAACAGAGCTGTTTATTCTCTAAAACTGAGTCAGGGGCTAAAACTGTGTCTGACAGATGAGAGAAAAGCTTAAAAAAAAGTGAAAAATGTAAATGTGGCTATAATGCAAGATAGTTTTATTTGTTAAATAGAAAAGCCCCTATGAAAGCTTCAAAAAGTCCTAGTAAGCTTTAAAAAAATCATATTACTACATTACTACATAGTACTGCAAACTTGGTGTACAGTCCCTTTAGTTTGGTATGCATATGTACTGAATAAATACAACAACGTTTTAAAGCTGAACACATGCAGAATGTCTGCACGCATGGAGTTATGGTCTGTTGCGCAACTTTACGCAAACGTGAAGCAAAAACAAAACTGCGTGGACTCGTTCAATCAGCAGGTCTCGATGCTCAGTTCAGATCGACTGCAATCAGACTCACATAAACGGTTTACGTCCCCAAGCAACCCACATGCGCAGAATGACGATTATGTCACACAGCATCACGTTGCTTACGGAAGTTAAGACTAGATGGAGCCGTCTATGGATCCGTCTTAAAGTTATTCACCAAGATGAACAGAAACAGTTGTCAAATGATTGCAGCATGAAGGAAGCTAACAAAAAGAGCGACATAAAAGTTGAATGAAGCGCAACAGTCATTCTGACTGGAAACGCTTTGAAAACAATCGGATGCTTATCCGATTTAGCACCGTATATTGAAGTGGCACAGACGGTGCCCTTTCACAGGTTTTTGAGGGGCGTTGAAAGATCAGTATTGGGCTGATCAGACTGCTGTAAAAAGACCAATATTGGTCGCATTTGGGCAAAAAAAAAAAAAAAAAAAGAGCAGATTTGGGAGGCATTTGCCTGTTGGTTGAAAGTAGCCAAATTCAGCTACAGTGATGAAGCAGGACGGAACTAAAGGTTTGCCAGCATTTTTAAACAATTGAAACAAGAATGTAAACACCACTGGTATTGGAGAAAAATTAGCTCATGTCCAAATCCTGCTACATTGATTGCCATTCAACCAGCCTCTAAAAAGCGTGTATAACTTATTATAATTTGTTTACACACCAAATATACCTTAAAATAAACAACAGTTTTGGCACTACATCCACTACATGTCTGCTCTAAAGGGAACAGCCAATCAGAGCTGAGCTTTGTGCCCAGGTATTTCAGCTTCCAAAGCTGCATTTTGTAGGTGGATATACTGAACTGGGACTTTAGTGCAGCTTTACATCCCTACTTATACAGAAACGGGATATTTCTCTGAATATTTCCTCTGAGGAACTGACATTTTTGAAACATGTAGTTAAAAATAAAATAAAAAGTCAAAAACAACAAATATCAGCGATTTCAAAGAATTTTCCAAATTTCACTTTTTATTTCGATGAAAATTTGATGCCCTTGGAATCTAACCACTGACTTGCGCTACAATTTATATGATATCTATTGGCTTTTCTCTGAAAGCCTTTTATCTGGCCCGACCGATCTATTAAACCTACAGCATTCTGTTTCAGACACTAAGCTCTTTTACATTTTGGTTCCTCGTGCCTTAAATCAGACACACCCAAAACAAAGATGAAAGAGCAACAGGCTGTGTGACGTCGGGCATTCGGGGTCGGACCGTTGATGAAGGGAGCAGAACACACGAGGCTGAACGCTTCAGACAAATGGAGAGAGTTAAAAAGAAATTGAGTTGTCTATTTTACTTTTATTTTGCCATCTGCCACTCCTTAGCTGCCCACTGAAAAATAGATGAAAACGCATTCAGCTGCTTTCAGTTTAATGTCAATTTTAACGTAAATGGCAAATAAACATAATGGAATGGTTAACAGAGCATTATGGACACTATAATACATTTACTGGATGCATGAATTGAAAGGTTTATGATATCACTAGTAATGTCTTGGACTAACCCGTGCTTAATTGGTTAACTTGTGTTGTTCCTTCCTCTTTCACTGTCCCTTTGGTTCCAGCGCGTTAGCGAAGCAAAGACGTTTTGTGCTCAACTTTGATACACATCATGCTTTTCACATGATTGGCTATGCCGACGGAATAAAGCGGCAGAACAGTGGATGTGAAACAAACCTTGAAACGAGATTAATATAAAGTATCGTGAGGTTAAAGTCTTTGGATTCCTAACAATGCCGTCTTAAGAAAGGTCAGCCATGTTGCCTTTGAAATTATTTCTTACATTATTTGCTTTCAGTTTTGGTGTCGAATTCTTGTTGGAAACAGAAAGGGGATGTGATAGAGGTGAAAGAGGGGGTGAAAGATGCCGGTCAGAGTCCAACCATATATGTTTTAGCCGCATGGCTCCGCGCACACTTTGGCGCTTTAAAATCAACTAAATGGCATTTCTAATGCATTTAACAGAATTAATAATGGACCTCTGCATGTTATTACATTCCTGTCATTATGATTTAACACTGACGTGAACGTGAAGGGGGAGAAGCCCCTCGTGCACCGTGGCCACTTGCCAAATATCAAACGTAATGAACCTGAATTCATGCTCTCTTGAGGCAATCTTGAGATAAATGTCACTTTATTACTGCGCGAGCATTAATGTCAACATGTTTGAGTAATCCATCTCTGTCAATTTATGCAGTCACTTCCCCCCCCCCCTCTGCTGCGCTTAAACGTGGCTGGAAGATTTGCTACCATTAGCTCAAGCGGCATTTAAATGGCTTTTTTTTTTTTTTTATCAGCTCTTTTTTTTTCTTTCACTAAAAAATATACATAGAGAATAATTTCTTCACTCTTTGCAGTGATCTGCAGATTTGATCTTTCAGGAACACAGCTGAACTCGCTCAGCAGGGCTCAAGCTCAAGATAAATACAAACACGCTCAGACAGCAGACATATGCAACCTGACTGAAACCTTGACCAATCCACCACACCCTGCATGTCCTCAGGTGTGCTTGTGTGTGTGTGTTTGTGCGTGTGTGTGTGGTACATGCATGTGTCTGTGCTAGCAGTGCATGCTGCTTTCAGCTCTTAGTGCTGTCAGTCATTATTAAGAGTGTGTGGTCTGGGTGTCACACATATGGCCAATCCAGCTATTGTTCTGGAGCTCAGAGAAAAGCAGAGCTGACGGGCTGCCACTTCTGCCATACTTTAAAGCACACACACGCACACACACATACACACACACACACATACACACACACACAAATTGAGCAGAGAAAGGCAGTCATCTGTTAAGGTGGAAACTAGGTGCACTTCAAATGCACAGGTAATGCCTCAATCATGTTTTAGCTGCTTTTTTTTATACTTCAACTGAGTGAAAAGGTAGATTTACAGTGATATCTTTACTGGTTCCGCCACGTAAATAAAGGAGATGAAAACACCTGAAAACTACAGTATAATGTCAAGTGGAAAAATTTAGAAAAATCAAACCTTTAACTGCAGTACATTTATTTAGTGGGGATAAAAAAAAATCAAAAGTGTCGTTTAATCAATAAATCACTACTTTCCGTTTCCCCTGGATATAAATATGATGCGACACGTACATTTTTCTACTCCTCTTCAAAATACCAAATACAACAGAACATATTCAAGTAATTAAGGTGTTGGTTGATAACTTTAAGTCAGAGAATAACGATCAGAGTAACTAATTACTAATCAGAGCCATAAATACAAAGTTTAAGAAAAAGTGAGAAAAAAAAAATCTTCACCACTTTGTTAAAGAAACAGGAGGATTTTTAAGCTGCCACAATGAAAGGTGGATTTTTGAAGATTTACCATTTTGAATATAAAAAATGCAACTATTATGAAATATAGCTCTTCCATAGTTCTCATTTTCCAATCCAGAATACAGTTTTATATAAAGTGTAAGCCAATGATGGGGAACCACCATTTATGTTTGTTTTGTATTCGTCTTAGAATTGCTCCCACTTTGCGCCGTTTATGTAATTATCTCTGGTGTTTATTGAGCTCTTTATGTTCACCAAATTACAGTCAAATCAGACCTTCTGAGTCTTTTGAAGTTGTAGGCCTCCAACATGGAACCATAGAACCCGTCTCACAACATGAAGTAGGAGAAAAGACCTCAAAAAGCAACGCCTCATGTCCACATCAAAAGAAATGCAACAGATGTGAAGTAAAGTCATGATGACTATCAATATGGGAAGGATTACTAAAGTAGAAGGATTTTCTGTCAAACCTCATTGAGAGCCACTTCGCAGAAATGAAAACACCCTTTGAGGAGTGGACAACCTAACACTTAAAGCACTGCAAGCCTTTCTTTCTTTATCTTACACAATTGTCAGCATTCATAACTCAATAATAAAAATATAAAATTAGGAAAAATGGTACTTGGAGGACAATAGCACCAATTTACATCAGAGGCACCTTTTTACCTCAAACGTCTTCGTGACACCCAAGACTTTTTGGAAAATATTCTGTGTCCTGATGTGACAGAAACAAATCGATTACATTTGGACAAAAACTAACACAGTTTGTGATGTTCTGAGGTTGCTCTGCTGCTGGAGGACCTGGATGTAACTGATGAAACCATGAGTTCTGTGGTCTACCGAATAGTTAACTAATAAGCTTGATTCAAAAAACATGCTATTGACATGAAAGGTAGTTATGCTTGGTGACGTCCTCTTAAAACACAGCTTTCCTTCTGGGAGCAGAGATGCCTCAGGTATGGATATGTTAAGAAGATGAGGCCAATAAAATAATTTCTTAATTTAACAATTTCTCTATCACTGTTTTCCAATTAATGCCCCAAGTTCTTGAGTTGTGGTCAAAAATGTATTGGCACAATAACATCTTATCAACAAAATCTAATCATGTCAACCATGAGGTCCAAGTCAATGTTTGTGCCAGATTCAATGAAATCCAATCAAGTCATTCTTTGTTCAGAAGACAGAAATAGCCAAAGAGCAAAAAGAAAAACAAGAAAAAAGGAAATACTTATTCCAGCTGCTTCCAGAGCCAGTTCTTCCTGAATCAAAACATTTTATGGCGATTTAATGAAATTATTGTACATTTAATCAATAACATCTCAGATGACCTAACTGTTGAACAAACAGTGTTACAGTACTACTAATTTGGATAGTTTCTTGAATTTGGAAAATGAAGAATTGCTGGAGATAGAAGCACCAAGCAATTTCAAGTTTCATGGAAACTATTTAATAATAATGATTGAAAAACATATTTTGGTCTGTATCCACTCTATTGTCACGCCAACAACAGATTAGAAAGTACAACTTAGTTTATACAACAACCAAACCGAGACTCTCTGTAACTTTTACATTCCCATGGGAGCCACAAATCCATACCAACTCTTTTGCTTTCTATAATACGAACATTACAGCGTCAACCACAATCAGTGGCATTAGTTTTCTATTTACCTAATCTAATTCATGGCCAGATGGAGAGAATACACTGGAAGGGCTAAATCTAATCGCATTCCCGACTAAATTGAGCCCCGATTGAACACAGCATCTCTCCTTGACCCTGTAAACAGCTGCAAAACCAATGATAACCTCATTTGTGCATTACAGAAACTTAATTTCTCCATTATGCGGCTGAGACGGCCGCGATCGGTCAACATAACGGAGCAGGGCTGACCTGGGCACACCCCTCGTCCCGCTCCCCCCAACCCCTGCCGCTGCTGCTTCCCCCGTCTAACGACAGCTGGAAGAATGGGCATGAGGCTCGTGTTCATATTTTGAATAGCTCTTTATGAAATTACCATTCACACAATGGTAAAGGCTAATAGCGTCTCAAAGATTTTACTTGCCATGAACTTGGCGAAGATTAATTTTGACTTAATAATGGATGGCGAAGCGGACAAAAGACGATGTAAACTAGAATGCAAATTCATAAAAATCGATGTAGTTTGGTGAGCTGCATAAAAACCTACTGTTTTTCTTTTCTTATTTTTTTTTTTTTTTATCCAAAAAGCTGAACACAGGTCAGGCAGCATAACAAGCTACATGTTTTTATATAAACAATAAATGTTGACAAAAAGCTACCTAACTAAATACAAAGGGTTTAGCAAAGATCCCTTGTATAAGCTGTTCACAAACAGAAACTTATAAAGCAAAGCACAGGTAAAATGTGAAAAAATGGATGAGAACAGAAAAGAAACAAAAGGAACAATTGATTCCATCTTAGGACCCCGACAGTTGTATTGTATTAGGAGTTGACCACGAGCAAGAACAAGCAGAGATCAGCAGTAAGTAGCCGCAGTGTTGGAAGACAAGCGTTTACCAACACACATCTCCCTGACATTTCCTCAAACATTCTTGTTCCGCATCATGCAAATTCTGAGATAAAGACGTCGGACACAATGCGGCAAATCAGCGTTTAGGGACGGTGGCGGTTTGCAGTGCAAGCTCGAGATTACTTTGCAAAAAACGGCATAGTTTGCATTTAAATAGGTGAGGAATGAGCATGCTACCATTTGTCAAATATTGCTTTCCAGGCAGGCTGCGGAGCAAAGCTCTCAAAATCCAGATTTTTTTTCTTTCCTAATTTATTTCAAAACAGAAAAGTTTTTCATTCTAGTGGTGGATGAGTGATCTGTTCATGAAGGTTTGTATTCAGTTTACAGGTAATAACAGAGTTCAAAAACCCTGTACAAGAAGAGTTTTTCAGGTTTTGTCTTGAGTTTTCAGTTGTATCACACCATTTCTGTCCTTCAATGACAGATTGTATAGTTCTGTTCGCAACTTCCTCCCTGACCTGTCTGCTGTATTTCCTAATCTTCACAATGACATGTGTCCACTGATATTCTCCAGCAAACCTCCAAAGTGTAGAGGCTGAAAACTGTAAAAAAAAAATTATTTCACTTCATGATTCTATGGGACTTTGTGTCAATCTTTTACATAAACTGCAAACAAAATCCGATAAAATTCAGGTTTGTAATATGGAAAAATGTGAAAAAGTTCAACAGGTATCAAAATTTTGCAATTTATTTTTTCATCCTGCCACCTGACGTGTGTGGATAAACCAATGGATAAGGAACCAAATTTAGATTAAGGAAAAGCATAAACCGGCCTCTCTTCCTAAGATTTTTCCCGTTACTGTTGCTATGTCTCATTTTATACTTTTGGCAACATCATATAACAGTTTTCCGTAACACAAGCGATGAACTGTCCCCGTCTACCTCGTCTCTGCCTCAGTCTGAGGCCGTGCACACGTATCAATACCTCGGGAAGCTTTTCTTCTCTCTTTTTCTCTCTCGTCTCTCCAAGGAGAAGAGGAGAGGCCAGCGTGGAGAGGCACAAGCCCCTGTGAAGTGGTTTTATCGTGGGAAGAAGTGTGCAGGGAGAAGAGTCCGTCTGAAGGCTGAGTGGCAGGCAGTGGAAACCATTAAGATAGAGCCGCTATCTCTTGCTGCCAGGGCCCTTTTAATACGAGCAGGGGCTCAGGCCAATGCAATCCACACACACACACACACACACACGTGCAGAGACACACCTTCTCTTCTTTGGTGTGTCAAGTGACATAAAGTGACATGGATGTGGACATGTGTGTGTTCGTTTTACACTTACAACCAAGTCTGTCTCTTTATCTCTGTCTGTTTTGCAATCCCCTCCCTTCTCTCCCCAAAGCCATCAATCTCTGCATAGGCTGGAAAACTGAGCAGGTAAACGGGGAGGTGGACAGCTGGAGACAAGATGACAGACAAAACAAATTGTTTTATCGCACTTTTAGCAAGGTATAGTGAGGCGAGTAAAGTACGATAACTTGGCCAGAAGATTTATCGCTTAGGGAGAAGCAGAAGGTTAAACCTGATGTCTTGCTTTTAGGTTTTATTTATACATATGCTTTGCTCTCAAATATTCAAAATGTATTGGTATGATTACAACCAGACATTAGTTTTCACACTTCAGCAATTCTGAAGGCGAGTGGAATATGCTAGAATTCATAAAATGGTCTAATAAATTTTATGCCAGTAAAACTGATTCTTTTATTATTTTTTATATATTTTTTTTGCATCTTAAAAGTCCTTGAAAGGACAAAGAACATCACATCTCCTATTAAAAACAAATACTTATTAAGAACTACATAAATATTAAAACTAAATATTATGTTTTTAAATTTCACGGTTGTGGTACAATAGGTAGGTGCCTTGATTTTGGTGCAACAAAAGCAAATGTCAGGTTTGTTTACCCACCTCAAAACAGAGGCACAAACAAACCAACCAACTCACAAGGTTGCCACTCGTTGACTCGTAACTTCATTTCAAAACAAACATTTTAATATTCTTTTCAAGCTGAAGTAAACAATTCCTGACAAACTGTCCAACAAGCAAAAACTTTGACAAACTAAAATGTTTGTATGAACTGAAGATAACAGAAGATGAAATCTGACTTGAAGGTTTTGTCTCAAATTAATTTGTCCTCTTGCTGAATATTGTGAAATATAAGACGGTAGAGGTGAGTAACTCTCCGTTTAATGTGTCTGAAGCTGGAAGTGAGATTATTGAGTCAAATCAGACCCACACTGAGTCTGCTGTCACTAGATGCCAATAAACCAGTGACTGCAGGGCTCATACTGTTAGCAATATAGGCCCGTAACAAAGACATACTTTCCAGTCTATGCATTCAAACACTAATGGAACATGTTCACTGACAGACTGGATAGCACTGTTTGTGCTACTAGTTTAATGGCATACAACCAGTCATGTCTAAATCTCAACTTGGCGTTTACTTCTGACTTTCCAAGTTGGAACTTCAGGAAGTGCTCTGCTAAAAATGGCCACTTTGCAACCAGAAATTGTGACTTCTAAGTAGAATTACATCACCCACTAACTTCTCCCCAAACAATGAAATATCAAAAACTTTCGAATAACTTGGTCTCACACCACAAAGTAACGCTTAGCTTAGCACTTTAAGAGGTTTTACTTGGTGTCGTTAGATTAATAACTTCCTGGTTGAATATTTGTCTGTGTTATAAGAATCAAGGAGGCGTTGTGAAGAGAAAGAGATGCTGTGGTTAGTCAAACATCCACCACATGTTCCATCCGTAGCTGCCCCAGTATCACTGGAAGCTAGGAACGTTAGCATGGTACCGTTTTGAAACTCCTATGTGCCATTTTCACTTGATACTTTCGACGAAGAGTTATTGTGAAAATTTTTAGATCTTCCTTATTATTTAAATGAAGGCATGTGTGGTAAATTTCCCTCTTAACTTAACTGATCTGTAACTTCGGCCTTACAGTCAGAGGGTTTCTAGTTTGGAGTGTTTGCTTTGGTACTTCAGGTTTTCCAGGTTCTCCAGTTTCCATATTGTCCAAAATGTTAGTTAGTTGGTGATTTGAAATTCATTTTTGGAGTAAATGTGAATAGTTTTCTCATGTGTACCTGTATTGACCAGCAGCCGCAATGGCCTCTAGCACATCTTCCTTTTAATGCAGCTCTAAGCAAGAAAAGGGGGCAGATAAGTGAATGAAAGCATGGTTCACTCTTTTGTCCGACTCGCTAAAAGTCTTCATTGAAGTTTTTTTTTCCTTATTATACCTTTTCTGACATGGATGTGGACTTCACATGTAATATTGACAGACCTTTCCCTGCCATGCCTCCTAAGTGAGCTATAACCATGACAGAAAGAGCTGTATTGTAAACAAGCTGTTTTTCTCACCAACAATGGCTGTGTGGAAAATTAATTAATCATCTGTACTCTTTGTGCGAATCTTAACTCATTCCTAATTAGCTTCTCTCCTTGAAAACATCAAGTCGGTTAATTATGAGTGAGGGAAACAGGCTGCTTCTGGTGTCACTTATTTATTAGTAATCCTCAGTGCTGTGCGAGAGCGAGTGGCTGGAGCAGACAATGCTTAGCGGTGAATGAAAAGGAGTCCGTGTCACATCAGGGTTAATGAAAAACTAACCTGGGAAGATAAACAAAAAGTGAATGATTTACAAAAATAGAAAGAAAGAAAAAAGAAAACACCATACGACTTGGAAACACACACAAGGTATGCGCACATTAAAAAGACACAAAAAGTGCAAATGCATGGTGGATGCACCATGTTATTGTTTATAAAACATAAGCTCTTTTGAAATACTTCTTTTCTGCATAGACAAAAGAAACTTACAGTTCGGCAATGGAAGGGGCTCTTCGGACTGTAAGCCGAGACTAAGCACCTTCTGAACTTACATTTAATTTATAAACTGAATATGCTCAACTTTCATATAACTTACAGACATCATTTTGCTTATTTTCTAAGCATATTATAAAAAGTTTGCGCTGTAAGAGATATTTAAATAATGTTTAAAACTCCACTTAAATATTGATCTGATATTTACATCTGATGTTTAAGTAGCATGGCCCAGCTTGTCAATTACTGTCTTGTAAATTCCCAATTTGATTTTGGTTGACATTATTCTTTTAATAAGTGTGCAAGCATAACTGCATAACAAAAAATAACGAGTTGTTGTTTTGCAGTAAAATAATGGCTCTAGAGGTTTAGGTTAACTTTACATCCAAAACAGTGGATTTTATAATCTGGCCAGGTTTTTCAAACGTCTGCCACACAACTGCCTGGTTCGCATCACTGGAAGAAACAAGAACAACAGTTAAGATAAAGCTGGATAACTACACTTGAATTACACTGAAATAAGTTAAACGTATGAGCACCAAGGATTCTAGTCTTATTCAGAGCTCTATAATGAACTTTGATCCTCAAATCTGTTATGAAATAACCTTTGAGTGCTCAACAATATTAAAATCTGCACCACTGCTATTCTGTTTCAACTTCATCTACTGATGAAGGTCATATATGCAGCAACTCATTTCAGAAAACCTTCTGCTGAACTATTGTATTAGGTATTCATGGTATGGAATAGAGTAGAATGTGATTTAAAAAAAAATAAAAAAGAAAAGAAAAAAAACACAGGGCTTTTGATCTTTCCGCCCAAGGGGACGACAGATGTTCATGACAATTTTGTCAGATCTAACTGGTCAAACTAAGAGATTAAACCTGGTCTCATTATGTCACAGAGATGTGGAAAGGCAACAATTTTTTAAATATTAAAATACAGAAGATTATCACTTTTTAACTCCCAGAGCATTGCTTTTTATCCCCAGAAGCTGATGTTCACTCACTACCTCTTCATCTCCCATCTCCCACCCTCCAGCCTCATCTTCATCTTCTCTCCCTCCTCCCTCCCCACCTCAAAGCTGTCAGGATGTTGCCTCCTTGGGTCTGAGGCTGAATGAGGGGATTTGGCACTGTTCCCCTTACTCGCTTCAGCCATTTCTTTTTTTTTTTTTTTTTACTTAAGCACATGTTTATGCACCAAATCTGTGCACTTTGTATTTCTCCACGTCAAGGCACAAGGCTCAGCCCCGGATTGATGTGGCCTGGCAGCCCGTTGTGTACTTGCTTAGAGGAAGAAGGGGGACGACGGAGGAAACAGAAGAACTGGGAGAGAGAGCAGAGAGAAATCTAAAGTGGAGAGGAGATGATTTTCTGATTTTCTACACAGGCTTTGTGGTCCTGGAAGGCTCTTCGTATGTATGCGAGAGTGTGTTCTTTGAGTCCATTGGCGAAAAACAAAAGACGAGGATATTGTGGTATTCACTGCCTAAGGGTGATGCTGAGCCTATATATTTAAGCCCTGCAATGTTCTTTCCTCAACAATAACGCCTACAAGTTTTAACTTAATTCTGTCATTTTCTGACTAAATAATCCACTTCCATTTATGTGTCACATCTGAGGGACTTAATCTAATCTTATCGCGTAGCAGACTGGGTGTGAGCCCTGACGCTTTCTATAACTTTCTGTTTTTCCAGCAATGAGGCAATATGCAAAGAAAAAACAAAACCAGACAAACATTTGAGAGTGTGCGTAGTTAGGGAGTTGGGGTACGAGAATACACACCGCAGCTTTTACTGCATGGCTGCTTTTGTGTTTTGCGGTGCCATTGTTGAATATGTGACCATGCGTGCTTGCGATAGAAGTGTTTATCTGAATGTGGGAGTAGAGTGGATTTAGATAAGGCACAAAAGCTACACAAAGATGTCAAATTAAGTAAAAAGAAAAAAGTGGGAAAATGAACAAAACTAGATGGGAAAATGGAGAGAAAATAAGTTACTTTAAAAGTCAGCTAGCCCACAGTGACCATAATGTACACAACATCCACAAACCGTCGGTAGCAACTCACATTTCCATCAACTTTTTCAAGACTATGATCACATCTCAGTAATAGGTAAATAAACTAAACTGATACACTTACAACATTACAACGGTGTGTATGTGTCTTGTAATTTTAGTCATTTTATTTGGAAAATGAGGTTGAGAAAGAACAATTTTTATTTTGGTCTTTCACTGGCCTCCACATAAGTTAGGAGATTGGACTATGCACAAATTGGACAAAGCTACAGGTTCAGAAATGGAGCATATAAGCACAAGGCCAATTAGCATGTGATCAGAGTTGTACATTACCTGAACTGCAGCTGTATGTTTATTGTTCCAACCACTAACTTTTATTTTTATGGGACTGATCAGGGAGCTTAAACTCTGATCATTGGGAGCTACTGTTCTGCAGCATCCCAGTTCCAACACAACTGAATTAAATGGCTGACTCATCAGCAGGCCATTACAGAACTTTATGACATGCTCAGGAGGCAATTTAGCCCGTTTATTCAGGTTTATTGGAGTAAGGAAGTGTCTGAAAACTGCTGGACAAGGGACCGTGACAGATCGTTTCACAGTTGTTTGGAATTGTGAAGATTTACAAAAATGACATTATTTTTAAACAATTTCCTATCTGAAAAGCATTCTGTGAATTTCTGATTAATCCAAATGAGACAAACTTGTTCATATTGGATGGAGTGTTTGTGAACCTCACATTCTCCTGAATTTAGGCAATTTTGCAAAGAAGAGTAGGCCTCTAACGTGATGGAAACGACTCATTGCACAACTACTTAATGGTAGTTGTGCTGCTAAGATATTAGCTTTAGGAGGTGATTACTTTCTCACATAAATACATATCATCTGAAGACTACATTTTGTACTGGTCTTTGATGTCAAGATTTGTTTGATAGACATTTTATTGCTACAAAAACATGCAAATCTAAATCCATTGTGATCATTAAATTGCCTTCTAAATTTGCGCCAGCACATACACATATGTGTGTCTGTAAAATGTGGTTGCTTGCTTTTGTTTTACCATTAAAACAAGACCCAAAAATTCTGCCTAGAAGCAGACTGCAGTAGTCAGGCAGTCTTGGCCCACTTTCTAAGTCTGCACAAAAAGTTTCAACAACAGCTTTTCTCCCAGACTAAATTACCAACATGACCAACTTGTGTTGCTGTGAGCTCATATGTCAGTGCTTCATCTAATCCCAACATGCAGGGCACTGTTCTGTTTTTAAATCTTTACACTTGCTTTTGTTGAGGGAGCCTCACCAATATCACCCCCCGCACCCCAAGTCATCCTTTTGTCACTGTGGGAACACACTGGCACACAGATGGTTAAGCCCACCCTTGTGATGAGTGGGAAGGGTGCGTGGTGGCGGTGGTGGTGGGGAAGGGTGTGGGGGGGGTTGTTGCAGATGGCACAGAGGGCATCGCCAATAAGCCAACATGCACTCACACACACATCAACATGGAGGAATAAAGGGGGAAAGATAAACACAAAGGGGTTAGTAGGATATGGATATGTAAGGATAGAAGAAGGTGTAGGTGGGTGTGTGGGTCTTGTGTGTCCGGATGTGTGCTGTGTACGTGCGATGGCTGGTGTTGATCTCGTGTGGCACACAAAGCCTTGGCATCTCGCTGGCACCTCTGCCCACGCCGTGCCACACTGAGAGGCACAGCGAGGCCTGCCAGAGGGGTTGGCAAGGCTCTATGTGCCTTTGACTTCATCTGCATCTGAACATGTCTTTGAGGTATACACATAAATAATGTGTTTCTATGAATTTTGCAAAGCGTGTCCTAACACCAATTAGCCAACGTCATTTGCTGGATGATTGGTGCCAGGCACCTTGTACTTATATATTCATTACAAGTACAATATATGCTTTTTAAGGTGCATCCCTTAGAAAGCATGCACATGGCGTGTGACCCAACCAAATACCACACACATCAGCACACACAAGTGGTGCCCTTCTCATTAGAAGTAGCCTCCTCTCTATCTCTAATGGCTGATTCTTTGATATGCAATGACGACTAATTCCCTCCTGTGTTCCGCTCTCTGCAGACAGCACAGTCATTAGACCGTGGGCACGGACACACACAGACGTGCACAGTTGTGTTTGAGCAGGAGTCTAATCATTTAACCCATCCAGAGGTTCAGAATCTCATCCGTTTTCACCTTACCGTAGGAGTCGTCTACCAAGGGACGGGGCCCTCCTCACTTGTAATGTAAATAGAACAATATTTACATAAAATATTTGAATTTATTATTAAAAATGCTTTTTTTTTCTTGGTGCAGACTGGATCTTTAAGACTAAGGTGAAGCCTAATTTCTTATTGCGGTGTTTGTCTTGTATGCATAAGTTATTCCATCATCGCCCTTGCGCTGTAATGAGGGATACACATCCCAACATTTTAAAACGGAAAAAGAAATTGCCACTAGTAAATACCTTTGTTTTTAGACAAAAAAAAAAAAAAAGTTCCCTGTCACATTATAACTTGATTATTCTTGGCCAGAAAAGGATACTTTCCACATCTTTTAACAAATAAAGCTCTAAAAGGTGTGCTGTGCACCTTTTAGAACCATCTTTTTACAGCTGCAATTCTTCTGCGGTACGAATCTACCAGCTTCGCACATTCCATCCATTCTGCTCAGATAGACTGGATGTGGAGCATTTGTGCACATCGGTTTTTAATTCTTGTCAAGGATTCTCGATTGTATTTAAGTCTGGACGATGACCGGCCCATGAGTGCACAAACACCTGGCTTTAGTATAAACCTTTCCATTGTAATAACGGATTACTTTCCAACACTACTTTTCATTGCTTCGCCTAATAGTTACTCCAACCACATGTACGCAAATGGCTCTTATGCATTATAATGGCCAACTAATAAAAAGTAATAGGATTGTGCTGCAAGTAGATAAACTGCAATGCTTACATTTCATTTTTTTAGGCCAACCAAACTTTATTTTTTTATACTTGTCTTTTTTTCCAAAAAGCAGAAAAATCATGGATAGAACATTAAGCACAGACATTGGGATGGCAGCTCTCATATGTTTGAGTCTATTGGAAGGCATCCAATTTTTTTGCAACAATGTCAGTTTCTCCATTTTATAAATCTCTTCCATTACTTCCATCCATTCTGTTACTCTGGGTGACTCTCTTTTCAGCCACTTCTTTGCGATAACTTTCCTCACAGCCACCATCATTATTTTAACTATATAAAAACCATGTCTGCCTTTTCAATTAGACTTTCCGAAATCAGACCTACGTATGAGGCCCATCGGTCTCTCAGACACTGAAGAACTTCATCTGTTAGTCCAACGACATCCGACCAGAATGGTTGTAGTTTATCTCTCTTCAATATTGTTTTGTTTTATTTATTTTTTTATTTTCTTATAAGGTGTGATTAAATGTAATACATTTCTCCATCCAAAATCTCTGGAGCTGGAGTTGCGTTTTGCACATCGAATGCCAATCACTCTCTTAGATTTCCATTTCCAAACTGTTTTGGATGGCACCTGTTTAATAGACTTCATAATTTTCACTTAACACACTACAATTAGTTGATAACTGCGATTTCAGTGTCATAAAAGTGTGAGCTGCAAATACCGAAACAAGTATTTATTTTCTATTTTGATTCTTTTTTTGTTTTTACCCTTTCAAATGACTTAAAGGTATTTCCCTCAGTCAAAATCAAAGTGTCTGTTACTATTATACCTCTTTTCATCCACCTGTTGAAAATCTCGTCAGTCATTCCTGGTCTGAATATGTTGGTGTGTGAAGCCAACACTTCTAGAAATTAGGCTACCTCTCATTACGGCCTTGACCATATCCCAGATTATTACAGGTTCCACTTCAACATCTTTCTTTAAATTGATGCACTCTTGAATTTCCTTATTTATTTCACCAGGAAATCATTTATCCTAGAATACACTTAAGTTGCAGAGTAATGAGTAAAATCCTTCCCTTCCAGATGAAAATCCCTCCACACTTTTAGCCCATTTTTCCCAGTTGTGTTTTCCATAAGGTGTCTAATTCTTGTTTCAAAGTTGTAGTTCAGTGTAATATTCCAGTCAATTGTGCAGAATAAAATACATTCACTCAAGGAGATTATTCTATCAAAAACAAACCTGGGAAACCTCAGATCACTCTCTAACGGTGCATATTAGCTGACCACAACTCTGTTGATTCAGCCTTTAATAATATATCTACTATCTTATCAGTTACTGCTTGTGTTATTTCATTCAAAACTAACATGGTTAGATATTAACATAATTCTTACATGAACTGTAAAAGGACTGGATTTTTTCATCCTTTCATGTCCATTTCTCTAAGTGTTTCATCAAGAGCTTTTACCGGAGTTCATTTTAACTTCTATATCTAACCTCTGCGATTAATGAGTCATAAGTCCTTCATAAAGACTTCAAGAAATGCTGCTGATCATGCCTAATGTATTGAAAATTAATTTTCTCAGCTGTCAATTTCCCAACACCCTTACACCACACATTGGTTTTAATAATATTGTTTAACGAGTAATTATTAGTGTTGCACTTCTTATAAAGTTCAGGGATAGACTGAAGAAAAGACTTTTTAAAACTGAAGCAGCAATTGAGATGTCATTGATTTTCATCCTTGGTAAGAGTCAAGTGTCAATGATGACTGGATTCTACAAATCCCAAGTATGCAGCAGCCTTTCGACTAAGGTAAGAAAACCGAACCCATTCTTTCAGAGATTGCGTGACTCGATTGTTCTTACAGGGTCAGGTTTGTTCCTCGTGATTTTCAAAGTTGAGTAAAAACTTGACGTTTTCACAAAAATCCATTCCTGGCATTGATTGGTTGAAATTCCACGAGAAGATCAACTCTAACACATGCTTCACTTCACAGTCTCTTTCCGCAATGTTAAATTACACACTCCTTACTTTGTTCTAACCGTCACCGTCACTCCTTATTTTTTTTCCCTGTTTTTCCCCTCTCAACAAACCTTTTTTCTTCTATTCTCAGTTCAATCTATATCAATTAACCTGCTGAGCATCCCCCTCTCTCCTTCCAAACTCTAAAAGTCACGTATGTATATGAAGAATTAACCATCGTAATATGAGTATTATAAAGGACCCTGACAGCAGGAGAAGCATGCAACAAACAGCAAATTCTGGAGCAAGTGGAAGAATGGTGTCTGGGGAAAATAGTGACACTGAGTCAGAAAAAGGGGCTGCCATTTGCAGAAAATGTGCAAACGGTTTTGTTCACTATCAACAGCTTTGGAAATGTGGCCACCACAGTGTGCCACGAAAGAGCGTTGCCACAGTTACGCTCTATCACCACTGCTCAGGGAGGTGAAGGTGAGAAACCAAGGTCCAAATTATGATTTGAAAACTGTTTTTATTTACTTACAGAATCTCTGATATTAAAATCCATTAGATGATCTTAAACATGCCAGGGTGGCAAAAAAGCAAAAAGGGGGCAAATACGTTTTTACAGTCTAATAGAAACTTCTCTTATTTGACATCCGTGGATTATTTCTGCAATAGCAGAGACGTTACAGGCATGAAAAAGTAATTCAAAAACTAGTCTCATATATTGATGAGACTTCCATGGAAGTTGCTTCCCATGGATAATACAAATGGGAAGCAACTTGGAGGAATAAATCATGACAAGCAGACAAGGAAATGTGGATTAAATTGTGTTATGATCACGAGGTTCAAGAATTTAATGTACCCTTAAAGGAATTAGCAAAAAAAAAAAAAAAAAGGAGACCAAGTTTTGATAAAATTGGAATGAATTAAATTACCCATTTGGGTCGCTACATTTCTATGGTCTGTTAACTAATTAAGTCAATGATGTATTGATAGTTTCATTTTGTTTTATCAGTTGATTTATGTGATTTTACTGGCTACAAACATTATTACTTTGACAAGCGTTTTGAAGTTGCATGTGTGGAAAAATGATCTAGAAGTTCGACAGAGCGTAAAGAGAACCAGAAACAATAGAAGTGAATTTCATTAGAACAGTATGAAAAAGTTCTCCATGTTTTGGTGATGTCGAAAGTTAGCATTTTAGAGGACGTTTTGAGAAGTATGAAAATATTTCGGGAAAACAAGTGACTTTTAATGCATTTACCAATCTGTAGTTATATGGCTTCTATGTTGGACCATGTTCTGGATTAGAAGGATCCTTCAAAAACAATCAAGCAATGAACAAAGCTGGTGACATATGCCCATCATCTGCATTAATGTCATTAAATGTGAGCCTCACAACACGGCCGTGAGCTTATTTTCCTGGACGAATGATCATTCAGAAATCCACTTTAAAGCATATCAAAATCAAGAACTGTTGGTCTTCTGCCACAAACTCGACTTGGAAACATAAACGAGATATTTTCAAAATGGCCGAGCTCTAGGCCACGTAAGAGTCTTACATCTAAATTTGCATCTAAATTTGGTTTGATTGGAATCATTCTTCCACAGGAACACGCAATGGTAGCCATTTGATTCTGTTTTATTTGACCAAAGATCAGAAGGCATATGAATGTTGATTGAGGAGCAAGTGCTTATTTTTTGTCGGGCTTCCAGGTCAGCGTAATGTGAAACCTCCTTATAACGTACAGGAACACATGGTTCTGTCAGGTTTTAGGCAGGTTGGGGATTTGGTGGTTCCTGGGTTTTTCTGAAAATCCTACCTAATTTTCTCTCTTCTGACAGGAGATTGAAACCTGAACAGATCAATGAACCCAAGAAGACACCAAAACGGATTTAGAGATGGAAACAACGGACTTCTGAGACAGCCCTTCAAAAGCCATGTAGAAAACTGATCGACTACACTAAGAAGTCAAATAAACATAAGACGATTTGGCAAATATGTTGCAAAGATTACGTCAGAAGCTTGTTACAACCAAAAGTATTTAGTTGAGGTGAAATCATCTTTGGACATTTCAACTAAACATGCAGTCATATTCAATTAATCAGAAAATACGTTCAGATGATGATTGCTTGTCAGAATAAAAGCACCTTCTTCCTGTGCTTATGTTGAAAGCTTCTAAACAATGGTCTGAAATGGTGAGTTTGTCTAACTTTCCTTAATGTGCCATTAGATCAAACCACTCCAGTGATAGTTGTTGGGTGTAATTTAAAAATGATTCTGAACGCCTCATAGAAGATGAGTCTACGCTTATGCAAAAAGTGATGTTTCGGTTTTCTTTTTTCTTTTTTTTCTTTTTCTTTTTTCAAATTTACAGAGCTTAAACACATAACGTGATGCAACAATTAGATTTCCAGATACAATCTTTATTAACAAGGGAATTTCCTGCCAAACTTTTGGTGGAGACAAAATGACTCTGATCCATGCTGCTGGCTGCATAACACAGACACAAAAGCCGGTTAATACCATTGTCTGTGACACAGTGATGTTTGGCACCATGTGTGTTTCTACTCCCGCGTGTGTGTGTGTGTGTGAGCAGAGTTCACTGATCTCAACATGTGAGCGTTTCTGCATGTTTCTGCATGCGCGTATCCCCGGCGCTGGGCTGCGTTTAAGTGAGTGAAAGCATTAAAGAGGCTGCTGGGGAGCCCGGCTCGCTCATTGCCGGCGATAATGAGGATGTTTTCTATCTTCAGTTCAATCAGCGCGCCCAGCTCTCTGCGACGGAGGAGAGCCTAGCAGATGCACGGCACGTAGCAGATGTGTGCTATTGGAGAGACATCTGAAAGTACAACTCCAGTCTCTTTTTTTTTTCTTTTCGTTTCTTTTTTTTTTTTTCTTTACAACATTGTGCGCTGCTGTTTAGATGCCTGCGATTTCCTGGCGCAGAGCGACGGCAACAACAGCAACGTGGGAGAACTAGCAAAGGAATACAAGAAGAAGAAGAAAAAGGGAAGAAAACCTTTGGCAGGAGTCTCGTGTTTGAAGTCATTTGGAGGGAGATGACATGCAAAATTAGAGAGTAGCGTTTCGCCCTCTCCACTTGACTAGACATTAAACGCAACAAGGAGAATTTTTCTTCCTTGGTAAAGATAAAGTGCACCCCCCTCCACCCCCACACACACCTCCCCAACTCCCAAAAACACAGATTACCTTGTCTGCTTGTCTTCAGGCTGTTTGATTAACAGGTGCAAGTTTTCAGCCATTCAGTTATGACTTTTCAAAGAATAACTTTTCTCTTCAACTTTAAAAAAGATAAAAAGAGTCCTTGGACAAAAACACTGACTTAGAAAAAGGCAGAAACAGAATATCTAAAATAATTCACTGTTTAGTTTCAACTGTATTGTTTCCTACTGGAGAAGCTGCTGTCAGACTGGATTTTACCGGGGTCACGCAAACCAGACAGATAAAATAGTAATTGGCTACAAAAACAAGATGCTTAATTTTGTTTTTGTTTTGTTTTTTGCAATTGAGTCTAATAGTTTTCACTTGTTTAAGTGCAGTGACAACCAAAAACCATTACATTATTAAATGTCTGCTGTTCCTCAGCAGACAAATATCCACAACGGACTCCAACTGCTTCAGCTCAAAGTTAAAACAGGAGAAGGGTTTGTGCTAATTTAGATTGTGTGTAGGTGAACGCTTAGCGGAGCCTTCCTCACTCGCATACATTTATTTGTGTCTTTGAGGCCGATGCATTGTGCGAGCGTCTATAGTGCGAGGCTGATGAAGAGAGAGAGGGAGTTTTATTGTTGTGCCCACGGGAGCAGATGTCACTGGCACTTGCTCAATACTTTCTCTCATTCTGTCTGTTTGCTCCCTTGCTGCGTCGCTCCGTATCTCTCCATCTCTCGGTCTGTTTGTCTTTCTGTCCCTGCGCTTTTTTGCGCTGACCAGATGGAGGGATGCTCCGCTCCAAACCTTTTCCCCCCCATTTCAGGATCGCAATGAATCTCTGTTATGTGATCCAGCATGAGATTTCCTCCCTGTTTCTGGCCGTAAAGCGCTCGTTCTACCTCATTCTCGGTGTCCTTCTCCCCTTCAGCACCCCCAACCCCACCAGCCCCCCGACAAAGCCAAACAAAGGCCTTTCATTTCTCCATGCCTGCTTGTCCTCCGCATGTTTGTACTGTACCGAACTAGGCTCCCTCTCTCATTGTATTCCCTCCCTGTGTTTCCAAAGAAGGTGTCTAGGGGCCATGGGGCCCCCGCTTGGAGACTCTCTCACTCTCTCTGTGTGTGTGTGTGTGTGAGGAAGCTGGCAGGGGTGGGAATGGTCTGTGTTGTGAGTGAGCAAACGAACGAGAGGAGGAAGAAAGAGTAAAAGCGACAGAGTATATTATTTCATTAAGTGCTTTGGAGCTTGGCTGCGATTGGGGAGTAAAACCTTGCAGCTCTGTGTGTGACAAGGGCACGACCCCCCACAACCTGGGAACTCTACCCACACATTGCGCCGCTTTCATCTGATACTAGGGGGTGTGTGAGAGCTCTCAGTCACTTGGTGCTGAGAAGGCTAAGCCTTTTTTTTTAGCCGGGGCCCGCTGAACGGAGGAAAGGTGGCGAGGATGATGAAGAGAGGAGGGACAGAGTGAAGGTAAAGGGATGATGGGGGTAGGTGAGCAGAGGACATGGGGAGGAGGGCTTGCTTTGCCCTCGGTAAGACAGAATTGGGCATTGTCGCCAAGCAGAGTGAAGCAGAGCTGGCCCATTCTGTTGATCTGAGCAGGATCCCGGAGAAAACAAAACTGCATTGTTCCCCGCAGATGGAAGCCAGTGTCTCCTGGGTAACAGCATTAATCTCCTCTTTTCTCCTGCTTCCTCTCTTGTCGGGGGCCATAATCGGTGGGCTCCTTTCAGCAGCCGAGCCAGCCTCAAAGCCCGGGCTCCTAACTAGCCTCCTAATTAGCTGCAATTACAATGAAGACAACATGATGAGATAATAGAAATTTGCAAAATAATGACATACCACGGGAAAATATTCCTCCTCCCCAAGCACCATTCTTTTTCCCTCCAGGAGGAGCACAATGGAGAGCCGGGGCCCTTTTCTGAAAGCGGGGAGCTCAGAAAAAATGGTGGCGCATTATGTGGCATAGAACCCTATTGTCTGCCTTCTGGTTGCTTCAATCAACAGGCCATTGTCTGGCTGCTTAAATCAAAATGACTCAAATACGGGCGCCGTAATGATGCCCTCTCAGCACTGCATACTGAACACAGAGATAGATTGAGGGAGAAGGAGAGGAGAGAAGAAGAGAACAGAGGACAAGAGCTAATCATGGAGCATGAAACAGCCGGTTAAATAGCTAATATTTGTCAAATATCCCCAATGAGAGAAGTTCGATATGATCGGAAAGTCATTGGTTTTGTCTACTAAGTGCTTTAAAATGAAATGTCAGCATCACCCAAGACACAGACAGTAAACGTTAACCAAGTTGGGGGGTTTTACAGGTTGACTGTTACTTATCAACTATCTGTGATAAATTAAGTCTTGGAAAGCAGATGGGAAGAAGTAAATATATCCACTTATAAGATGAGAGGAAAGTATTTTTGTCCATTATTTTCTGTTTGTTTTGTTTTCCATACATGGCTATAAAAAGACATTTGGAAATGAAATAAACGTGAAAGTAGGGTAGTGTGGATAAGGGAGGTGGGGGGGGGGGGGCCCATGGATAAATCAGGGAGGAGAAAGAGGTAAACAGCAGGTGGTAGTCATGCACAGAGCAACATCTATAGCAACTCTAATAACCAAGAACAAGAAATTGTTCTTCTGTTCATTTTCTTGTCTGTATCTTTTATTAAAAACTGCCTACATTTTCTTACATTTTTCTTTTTTCTTTATAAATCTAAGCTAACTAGCTGTCAGCTTTTCTCTCAGCTGTTGTCAGGCTTAGTGCTTGTCACCTGATCGCCAAGCTGACATTGAGCGCAAAGACAGACAGCATGTGGACAGACGGGCAGAGAAGGGAAGGTTAAGATCACATATAAGTTAATTCGTCACCCAACTATCGCACATCTTAATATCTTTATTAGGATTTTACGTGATAAACACAAATAATTGTGAAGTGAGTGAAAAATGTTATTTTTTAGTTGTGCTAAAAAAAACATGGCATCCATTTATGTCCAGCTCTATTTAGTAGGAAGTCTTCAGACTCGTGTTGAGAGCAGCTAAAAACATTGATTTTTAAAGTTTTGTTGACATTCTTCAGTTTGAACAGTGTCGGCCATCTTAAGAACTAAAACACAATGCTTGCGTCCAATTTTTCACTCTCCTATCAGATTTATAGATGACTCACAGGATCGGACATGATGTGCTCTGGTCGGACCACCAGACTTGATAATGCATCAGAAATGATGCCAGTGTAAACACAAGTCAACTGGCTTGAGCAAAACTGCTGTTTTACTTTTGCGATTTTTTGTTTTTTTTTGTAGGAAGTACACAAAATTTGGTGGGATTAATAGTTTTTAGTTTATATTTTCTCATGAACGGATGTGTTTTACGTTGCCACTGTGGTTCACTTCCTGTCTGACTCAAGATATTTCCATCAAACTGCTTGACAGTCAGAGATGCTGTTGTGAAGAACTGCAAGTGGTCGTCAAGGCCTCATTGACTACTAATTGTACATCATTTGATCCGATTTTCTGTCCGTTCAGATGCCAAAAACAGATCCGGTGTGTTTTGGTCCTAATGCGTCAAAATTATTTTATTGCGACTCTAGAGGCTGTAAGTTTAGAGCTAGAAGGTGAGCCTCTGCCTCAGCTTTAATTCTCATGTAGTGTTCAACAGGCTCCCTTCCAGAATTATTCTTTAGCTCCATTAATACTCCGATTAACTTCAACCAGCTGGAGAAAAGCATCCTGTAAGTTGCATTGGTGAGATAATGTGGAGACTTAGTTTTCCTCCACACTGTTTTTGCTTGAAAGTCAAAAAGGCAAAAAATAAATTGTGATCTCATATGACCATATAACCTTCCTTCACATTTGCTGATCTGTGATGAGGTGAACAGCAAACTACCTGTGTTACAGCTTTATTTCAAAGAAAACGGTCTTTCTTGCCACTCTTCCATAAAAGAGCAATCTATTTATGGGATGGAATCATTTGGTGTCCAGCTGACAGATTATCGTATCCAAATTACGAATCAGTTTGGATACGATAATCTGAGTCAGCAATAGGCTTCTAGGCTGCTTCTCCGAACAATGTCTAAGTTTAGACTGAGTCAGAGGTTCCCAAACTGTGGGGTGCGCCC
>NW_015112662.1:498509-505622 GCF_001443285.1 Poecilia latipinna | reverse complement strand
CCATTTGTAATCCATAGTGGGGGCGCAGAAAATGTTTGGAAACCACTGGACTAAGTGATGTTTGGGAAGTTTGTAGTTGTGCCATATTCATTACATTTTCACGATCAGATCTTGGGATATTGCTCTAGAACCCAGCACTACATTACAACTATGTTCATCTATAATAATCTTTGTCTTAATGATGTTGTTTATGTACTAATGTCCTCTAACCAGCCACTAAGAACAGTTCCTTTAAATAATACGCCTGTTTATTGACCAACAGGTGTTTCTTTTAATCATTATTACATTAAAAAAAAACTTTTGAAAACCATGAGTCATTGCTTTTCACACTGCAATTATGCCAAAATTTTCTTAGGACTTTGCATGATAGACCAATTAATATGCCTTGTTGTGTTCACTATACAACACGAGGTATGAGTAACTTTCTGAGGCAGTGTAAAATAACACTGTCTGGATGTAAATCTGGTCTGTAATCCAATCTGAACGGATTTAAGGGTGATGCATTGGGAATTTTGGATGTATTGGGAGAAATAAACATGAATAACTGGTGGCCATCTTGATATGAACAACGTAGAAGTTGAAGTTTCACTTCCGTTTCATAAAGCTGAACAATAAATAGGTAAATATTGATCTAAAAATTTAAGTATAATCCTCTTTAAAAGATTTATAGATGTTCGTATTGGGGTGCTGGAGCTGGACTAGATTGACCTCCCGCCCCCCTTACCCAAAGCACAGAGGACTCCCATGGAGTAATTAGCTTGTGTCAGATAAGTTGACAAGCTCGTTAACACGCTGCATCATCTGATACGGCCGCCTTTGTTTTTGTAGGCTTCTGAGAGGAAGTTAGCAGTCTAATTAGCATAATTACAACTGCAGATTTATATGGGCGTAATTAGCGAGCAGCTTTCTACATGTTGTGATCTGATGGAGACATGCTGCTGCAGAGGAAGGAGCTGGAGATTCCCGTACATCGTGCTCAAACACACAGAGCTTCACCACACGAAGGGCGGAAGCAGCCGTGGCCTTCTGCCTACACTAACAATAACAGCAGCTGATATTTCAGAGTTCATGTTCATAAGGCGATCTCGATGTCAGATGACTTTTCAATTTAGGTAACCACACTTTTATCATGTTAAAAAAAACAATCATTGTAAAAGATAAAGCCTTTTTCGTGCCTAAATCTAAAGAGAATTGAAGCAAGGAACACATCTTCAATATAAACACACACATGCCCTCACACCCACCGCATAAACTTATGCTAAAAGGTGTAAAAATGAAAGGACGGGAGCAAACATGCGACGCAGAGGCATGACCCGCCCGACGAGTTGGCCTTAATTACAGCAGACATTCACAGTGGGATGGTGAATTAGTGCAGTTACCTCTCATCGCTACTGTAAAACCCCAGGGTTAGTAGATTAACAGACACACACACGCACAGAAAATGTGGAGACACACAAAGTGCAGGGTGCCGTCAGGCGGTTTTAGCAGCTTCTTAGGAGACATGAGGTGAAGTAAGGGTCAAAATTAATCACTGTGGCAAACCAGCACCCACAACAATGTGCAAAACGTCATCTAGAGCTGACTGGGTGAGTCCTGGTGCCTCGAGAGCCTTCAGAGTCTTTTGTGAGTCTTTTCACGCCGGTTAATTTGTCAAAAGCACCCTGTGCTTGTAGCTAAGGAGACACCCTCATTTGTTATCTGCACCTTTCTTTTAGGGAGGAAACCGTTCTTTTTAAGGTTAAAAGCAAAACTCAAAAACAAAACACACTTTTAAAGAATCTATGACAGGAAATACCGGGTTCTAATTAGCACATAAAAAGGAGTTCTTACATTGACACAAGTTTTCTAAGTTGACTAATTTTCAGAACATTCTCAACCAAATAAAATCCCAAACTTTGATCTGTGTAAACTTAGATGATTTAGATCATTTATACCACGGCTCTACTCTAATATTGACTTAGTTTATGAGTCATTGTAGCATAGTATTTTTATGTCATAAATCCCACATATAAGTTAATTTCATCTTTAATTTTATCTTCTTACCTGAAACTGCTGTATTACTTTGTATTTTGATTTGGTTTGGCTCTGATCTGTGACAGATCCGGTCACAACTCAGCTGTTCATCGCCTCACAGCAGGCTATGAACAGATAGATATTTATATCAAATCACTGGCTTCCGAATCGGGTAAAAGGTACACATTTTATTGATTAAAAGACCATTTGTCAACATGTGATAAAACCAAGGTGTCAGCTGTGGTCTCGACTTCATTTCAAACAGAGTTGTTTGGATACCAAGATAAAGTCAAGATTGATTTCAGTGACGATGCATTTCAGGCTTTTTAGTTACTAAGTGATCAGCGGCAGTTTATATTTCATTGCTGCTTGTTGAGATCGTCACCAGCTTTGCATCAACTAAGGTCATGTTACTTCTAACTTTAAAGGAGCACACCTCTACAGAGCTTGATCACAACAACAAACCCCTAAAGTTTTTTTTGTTTTGCTTTTTTTTTTTTCAGAAATATGCAAAAATCATGTAGCTCTCTACAGAGTAACGCTTTACATTGATTGATTTTCTATACACGAATTACATAAATGCCAATATCCTGCATAACAGGTGCATGGATTTGGTGCTGTTGTGTTGCTGTTGCAGAGTGTGAGCGCATGCATGTGTAAGTTGTAGATTGACTGCATTAATTAATGCAGTGCAGATGAGTCCCCTCTGAGCTGTCTAATTAGACATTAGCATGAAGATGTAATTACCTGAGAGGGCTCAACACGTTTCACTTAACTACTCTGCTTCCTGCATGAGAGACCATGCAGGTAAGGCTCGTCCTTTGTGTATGTGGAAGTGTGTGTGTGTGTGCTGCTGAAAATGTGTGTATAGTAAATATATTGCTGAATGCAGGTACAGGTGTTGCTGTGTGGGACTGTTAGAGGAGGATCTAATCACTTTAATACTAACATAACCCATTTTTATTTCTCTTGGGTTCATTTATTGCGGTTTCCTTTTTTCAGCGCTGAAAATCTGAAGCTTGTACTTTTTTCCCCCCCTCCCTTTGAGCTTTAACCATCTCTCTCTTGTTTGGGTCGAAAGTGCATTAGGCAACTCTGAGCGAGCGACATGGGTTCGATTCTTGATCAATATCCACCACTCCACAGGCAAAAGAAGAAAGGAAAAAAAAACATAAAGCTCCCTGTTTTTCTTTTTTTTTTTTAGCCTCTCTTCCTCATAGAGACAAGGGGGAGAGAAAAAAAAGAAGGAAAAACAGATCTCTGACATCTGTTTACCAGCGTCACCACAGCAACGGCCACTGCCAACCTTGACACTGGACTTGCATTGTCTGGGACCCTGACATTAGGTAAATAAATTACACAACCTTAGGTGCAAACAGACACGCATGCTTTCTCTTTATCTTCTCCCTCTTTCACAAACACACACAAACAAAGGCAAATACTATTTTTTTTTCTCTGCAACTTGAAAGAAAAAGGAAATCCAGAAAAGAATGCATCGCTGACGCAAACAAAAAGCCCTTTGGATACACAGACGTGCTCGACATGTCAGTGGTCCGCTCACACAGAGAATTAGCTCAAATACTATAATTTCCCATTACCTCTGATAAAAACAGACTATTAAGCTGAACCGAGAGGACACTGTCGATACAGGACAACAGATTGCGAGAACCCCTTGAACTCCGAAGCCGCCTGTAACAAAATCTCTTGGAGCACCAGGAGGAAATCTATGGGCTGCTACAAGCATTGTCTTCTTATCTGTGGAAGGGTCTGTCCGCTTTCAATGAGGATCAATAATGCTATTGCATTAGCATGTCTGAAGGAACAACAGACAGACGGGCTGGAGGAAAGCAGCTAGAAACCTTTGAACACCGTTCTAATCACAAACACGCAGCATTTACACCTTCTTATCGTACTGACGAGTCCGAACTGAAAACTTTTCAATATATATACTACAAAATACTTTCTGATAAAGCTCCGGCCTCTACCGTTTGGTTTGTTTTGTACCCATTTCTTCTGCATGCAAAAAGGAGACCAGCAACATTTTAAACCAACAATGTGTCAATTCATAAACTTTATGAGGTTGTTTGGCTCCCCCTTTGACAGCCAATGTTTTCAAGTAGTTTTATATCGTCTATTTATAGGCTGTCACAAAGAAATGTGACTGTGTGACTCCAATTAAAACACTCTGATGTGAGATGAGTACCCAAACAATTTCAGAAAAAGAAACATTTTTATTCACGTAAGAAGAGTATTTAGTACTAACGCTACCCAAGTAATTGATCACAACATCTGATTTAGTACACACATAAAAAAAAGTATTATCACTAAGTTTTGGTAATTTAAAGACCAGAATAATTAAATAACTGAAATGATTACCAAACAGACTTATGAATGTGGAAAGATAATGTTAATTCAAGCAGTAAGATCAGCAATATGCTATTCACAAACAGAGCCATTTTACTTTTGACTTCAGTAAATAAAGACCAGGAGTAGGGCAGCATGACATTAGGAAATTGGATTCTGACTGTATTGTTTTCGGCATCTCTGAGGCCTTTAGCTTCTCGGTCACCGTCATCTACCTGGTAAACTACAGCAGTGAGACTCCAGCAGGCTGAATATCTTATTAAAATAGCAACCAATAAACAGTTCATTCCAGTCTTTTGCAATATTAATAAGGTACATGCTGATATTATCTTGATATATTGTGGAGCCAATACTTTAGGGATGTAACGATTCCTCAAATGATTCGAGTACCTCGATTATTAAAATTCATTGAGGCAAATTATCTGCCTCAAAGCTTTGTTAAATTATGTTTTGTTATTTAGCACCAGGAGATTATTTGTGTTGCGCAATGCTCTCATTTCCACCTATGAGTTGTTGATGAATGCTAAACGTTAGCATCTTAGCATCCAATTTTCAAGTTTGGTCCGGGGGATTTCACTGATTGATGATAATGTCCAGGTTTTTTCAGGGAACCAATAAGAATCGGTAAAATGACCGGGATGATGCCTGGAGTACGACAGCCTTTCTCCTCCCGGAGGTGCTGCCTGGTGGCTGGTTCAGCGCGAGCGGTAGGGAAAAGTGCGGCAGGTGTAATTATACAGGTAAAGTGGATAAACAGAGCAGAGTGGGCTACTGTGCTGTAGTCGGTGCTTAATGTAAGTGCAGCTTTACAGACAAACCGGAAAATAAACTTCATATCATCCCGGTCGCAACAAATGGGTGGCAGAAAGCATATCAGTTGTTCTGCACATCAACAGCATAAAAACATGTTCAGATTCTAATATAAGTGCAAGTAGAGTTTATTTATTACCTTCCCAGCTCAACAAGAACAAGATGACTTGGTTAAAAAGTTCTGATCCAATGACAGAGTTCAAAGATTACTAACAATATCATGTAAGCAGATAGAGGTTGTTAATGGAATCAGGGAGCAGCTTAACATGTGAATGAGAACAATAATGACGACACAAAGAAGAGATAAATCCATTGTAAGTGCTTTGGAATTATGTCGGCTCAGTGGATTATAAGAGGCCTTGATCCAGCGCGAGTTGGAAAACACGGCGCCTATTCTTACACGTTTTCACACAGAGAAACACACACAAATACCAACGCATTATGCCAAGTCAGAAACATGCAAACATTAACACACGATAATACAAAAACACATGCGGGCCCATATGTAAATTACACAACTGCACACTCACGGAGGCACAAACATCAAACCTTAATATCTACTCATGCTGGCGCATAATTGAATTAATTCACCCGAGGAACAACTTCACAGATTAGTGACTAAACTTTTCAATAATAAGAAAAAACTCAGCCACGCGTGATAATTACATTTGTTTCAAATGAGGGCAGACGTCAAAATGTATCATGCGTTGCCACGCGTCCACAGTTTAACCCACAAGCTTGCTTGCATGCACACACACACATACACAGACAGACAGACAGACACCTCCTCAAATTGACTGAGAGACAATGAAAATTCTGACTTGGGAAAAATGAGTAATACGGACACCAGCTCAGTGTCAATCCTGACCAAGGGAAACCAGTGTGTAGAATACATCCGAATATTTGTCCATATTTCTCTTGCAAATACATAAAAAGTATGCAATAAGATTTTTAAAATGCTATATTAAAAAAAGCTCCACTATCCTGAACAAATGTTGCCACCTAGACGGCCAGTTGGGACTTTTAATATTCAGTGAGCAAAATCAACCAATGGTAATCACTACAAATTTTTGAAGTCACAGCGTCTTTAAAATGCACATGACTCACAAAACATAATGGAGCACAGTGCAGCCATACAGCAACCTTACTACTCCCATTCCATTTTTATGCATTACATAAATTTCTAGAGGGGAGAGGGGGAGTGTCATTTTATTTAACCCATGAAAATTTATACCAAAATATGCCTCAACAAGTGTTCTGTTGCCTGCACCCACTGTCTGCAACTACAGCCCAAAGGGAGGGAGATAAAAGCTAGAATTTATTGATGTAATATTTCATAGGATAAGTTCATGACTTGGATTTTTTAAGCATCAGAAACGTGTTATAGCTAGTGAATAGTTTGTGTTATAGTTTTCCACTTTTATCAGTGAACGTACCATTTTCTGACTCACATGATTGCTTTAGACGCTTTCATTTCAGTGTTCTGGTGGCATTGTTTCATATAAAATGTCTTTCACTTATATCAAGATGTTTTCCCATGTTTTATGTTAAAAAAAACTCTACCAGTGGAACTAGTACTTTTTAAAATCAATATCAATGAATCAGTGACTTAAAACAAGCTTACTGAAAAGTAAATTGTAAGTTAGTTTTGTATTATTTCAAGTGTACTGCAAGATATTTGCAGTAGAAACTAGACCAAAAATACTTGGTAAATTGTGTATTGTTGCTGTGAAAGAATCCTGGCTGTTTCATTTAAAAATGTACATTTCTAGAGGAAGATGAGATTTTGCAATGATAACGTATCCCAATATTTATCATCAATGGCAACGCCCTATTGTGCTGTCAGCATGAGACTTGATCTGATTAAGTGTAAATTATTTTATGTGTCCCAGTGAAAGAAAGTGGTGTAAGCTTAAGACAATGTTA
>NW_015112662.1:489245-494837 GCF_001443285.1 Poecilia latipinna | reverse complement strand
AACTGAGTTGGATAAATTTACACAACAGAGACTCTTTATAAAAGCTAATTAAAAAAAAACAATGTTTTTATATTCTCTTTTGTTATGCAAAGACATCCAGAATATGCAGCAACAAAGCTTTGAACAAATATAAATGATCCCATTGTCTCAGTTTCACTTTTGAGTGACTAGCGTCATTGATTTAAGGTGTCTTTATAATGATTTCAATTGTTAATTCTTATTTTTGGTGACTGCACTGTATTCCAAAAGATTGGATGTGACTTCGTACCATTTAAAATTAAAGTTCTACTTAATCAACTTTCCAAGAATTAAATAAATTCGAGAGCATAGAAGAGAAACATTTTCAATGTTCTTTTGGCACTGGGACCAACAAGACCCAAAACAAATGTGCACAGACAGGAGGGTAAGTTTACTTTTTATCCAAGTCAAAAATAAATAAATAGGTATTGTTTTATCTCATGTTGATTTGAATAGTAAACTGAACCTGACTGTATAGTTTAATAACTAAGATCAATTTGAATGTATGTACATCACATGGAATCTGTCTGCATGATTGGATTGACTTTCTGTTATTTTAAGACGTGTTTTGAATTGCATAAAATATAAAACTAAATTGAATTGACAGAAAGCAAGATTAGTACATTTGTGGGAAATTAATGGCAATAATTTAAACTAAAGACTAAGTTAATAATAATGCTGAAGTCAGAGTAATCTGTAGATTGATGCATGGAAAGTTGTGATGTACCATTTGTTGTACCACAACATCAAATTCTTAACCAGCACAAAGAAGAAAAAAGCCATAAAAATTCCAGAGTTCATTGAGAACCTCTCTAGTTACCCTCTGCACCCCCATCCCTTACCATATCGCGCTTCCTCTCTGTTCTGCCTCTCCTATTTCTGTCTATTGTCAGCACAAAGCATCACATTCAGGCCCAGATGACTTCTCATATGGAAGCCAGTGGTGGACTTAACGTACAATGGCCACATGAAGACAAAGGACAGTTTATTAGACTGAGGAGTCACAGAGACAGATGGACGGAGAGCAGCCAAGGCTGGAAAAAAGGAAAACGGAGGGGAAGAGTGGCACTCTGCGTTCCATTGTGGCTGGACCCACATCTGGTGGCCATGTGTGACCGGAGCGGCGGGGCTAATGATGGGCTTCCTGAGGCCGGCTCAATTAGGCCAGGTCTCACCGGACTCCCAGAGAGAAGCAGAAAGAGAGATGACTATCGACATGCTGGTTGCTGTTTGTGCGTGCTTGTGTATTTGAGCCAGTCCATCTCGTTTACTCACACGTATGTCCTTCTAAGATGAGTTTAGACGTGAAAGTGTGTACAAGTGAGGTCTGTGTCAGGAGTGGCATAAAGCTAAAGGCCCACTGTAACAATCCTTGACAATTTTACTCTTATTCAGCGGTTAAAATGACAACATATTTTTCAAAGCCCATTAATAATACTTTTGACCAGGTTAAATAGAAGTATCTTGGCGTAAAGTTCGTCAGTGTTTGCCCTTCTGTAATATAAACCTGGCGGGCCATCGGGCTTTACTTGCACCCACACATGACTAAGCAATATTTGTTTATTATAGTTTTTTTTATACACCAGTAACAGTGGTAGTAAAGTCTTTTTTTAATCACTAACTCCATAGCAACCATTTGGTCTTTGGACACCTTAAATAGGGTAAAACAACAGAAGTGAAAAAAATTCTGATTTTAATTCTATTGCCTTTTTAAAGACTTTATAGTTGGTGTTTATGCTAATGTCTTACAACATCATATTTGGTCATATTTTAAAATTCCCTGTCAACTTTAAACATTTTTTAACTCAAAACACAATGGGCCGCTGGATGACTGCCCGCCCTAGCATCACTATCACCAGGTTAGCAGATTTCTGGGTGAACATCTGGGCAATAATGTAAGTCTTCCAACATCTTTACCCCAGACAGAAAACAAAGAGCGAGCCCTGAAGTATCTACAGCCATTTCTATGTCCGATATGCAGTGTGTGCGTCGTCACCAAATTAAACGGGTTCCTGCAAAAGAACCATCCTCCATCATTCCCCTGTTGCCCCTACAAGACACAGGCTGAAAAATAGAAACCTAATCAACAGAAAAGAAAAGCCTGTTTGTCTTTCTTAATAAAACACTTTATTGGGGAAATTCAATGCCAATTCTTCCCATAATCACGTGTTCCTGGTCAGATGTGTATAATTAGCCTTGCATAAGCAATCACACAAACAAGATCTCGGGTCATCCAAGGCTCTCAATTTCAGCGAAAGGACAGAACCACACCTACAGTGTATTAAGTTAATGTTTCAGACATGGTGTTTGCCCCCCTCCAGCAATATCAGTGGTCATGGATAAGTACTTGGAGTTCCCCAAATAAACGATAAAAAATTAGTTTAATCTGTGTGAATTATTTAGGGAAGTTAAATGTAAGTGGATGAAAAGACAGGGGAAAAAAAACGTTGAATATCTAGGTTAGGGAAGCAACTAAAACAAGGCAGAAAACTTCAAAACCAGCATGTCAGGATTTTTGGAATTTGAACTCCGTTTTTGCAGTAGTTAAAAGTGATGTGCAAATATTTATGGATTTTTAAAACATTTCTTAAATCTATGGCCACTATGATGTTGCACCAAGGATTAATGTATGGTTTGCCTAATATTTACAGAGTTGATAATTTAACACCAGTTTTAAAGTCCCTACACTGGCTCCCTGTAGCTCAAAGAATAGACTAAAATACTGTTGTTATTTTATACATCACTGAACGGTTTAGCACCACAACACATTAAAGATCTGTTATTGCTGTACCAACCATCTAGACCCCTCAGATCTTCTGGTTCTGGTCTGCTCTGCATCCCCAGAACCAAATGAGGAGAAGCAGCATTCAGTTTCTATGCACTACAAATTTGGAACAAACATCCAGAAAACTGTAAAACAGCTGAAACACTGGGTGCCTTTAAATCTCAACTTAAAACCCACCTGTTTAGAGTTGCTTATGGCTAAATTAGGATTAGAGTGTGGGTTTTGATGTCTTCAATGTTTTTAAAGTTTTTATCTTTACTTATTATCTTTGTTTTTATAATGTTTTTATCTTTTCTTTTTATCTGTTTATTAATTTCTTTTTATTTCTCTTTCTCACTATTTCCGAAAGGTTAGAGTCCTTGTCAAACGGCGTTTTGACTAAAGTCCAAAGGGTTGGAGTCCCAGTTGACGGCGTCTCAACTAAAATTCTACAGCTTTTTATTTCTCTTTCTCACTGTTTATGTTTTAATGATGTTTTTTAAATCTCCTTCCAATGTTNTTGATGTTTTTATGTTTTTAAAATCTCTTTCTGTTTTTATTTTAATTATGTAAAGCACTTTGAAATGCCTTGCTGCTGAAATGTGCTATACAAATAAAATTTGATTGATTGACTGATTGAAAGTCCTGATCCGAGTTGCTTGTAAAAGACAGAAAATACACTTTCAAACTTTTCACATTTTATTTCATGTTACAACCACAAACGTCAATGAATTAAATTAGGATTTTAAGTGACAACACTAGAATTGTGAATATAGAGGCTCTAGTCTGATTGCTGAAAAAATGCGGGGTGAATATTTTTTACTGGCGCTGTATTTCTTCAGTCTGGTTAAAGTTGATGTCAATGATGCTAAATACAAAGCAATCCAGAAAGAAAATCTGCCACATAACGTTTGAAACCGTGATGGAGGTTAGCTTAAGATCTACAGTTTTCCTCATCTTTGCTCTTGGGGCCAATCAGCACAAAGGAAAAAGGATGCAAAAAACTGTTAATTTTTGTATTTCTAGCACGAGAAAGTAGAAAGATGAAGATGAACTGAGTCCAGAAATAATCTCTTCTGCCCACATTCTCCTCTGTCCTGTTTCCCTTCTAACACTGAATCAATGGCAGTCAGCTGGAGTGTTCGATCCCCATCTGTGTTCAGAAGCTTCTTTTGTCTGGCTTTACAGAAGGTTTCTGTGGTTACACGATCTCCCTCTGTGGAGCAGAAGTGGGTCTTTAGTTTGAGAATCACAGGTTTCTGTCAGAACATCACCAGCTAGTGTGGGCACCGTCAAAGTTGATTGTCGTGTGTCTGACCGACTCTAACCTTCCGCGCTAAGCTATTTGTATCGTTGTTCCTCAACAGGTGTCCATCAAGTGCTGAAGTAAATACCATCTGTGGAAAACTGAGAGCAAATCTACTGAGTTTGTGACACCATTGCCAAAGCTGGCATTCAAACTCAGACGGCTCTGGTGGATGTTTCACATAATGTGCTGAAAAAGATAAATCTTAACACCCTGACAGGCGTGATACTTTTCACACAACAATTATGACTGTAAACAAGTTTAGATGGAACATCGTGTCAGCTGTGCCCTGAAAAAGTAGCTTTTTTGAGGAAAAAAAAAGTATTATGTAGATATATCTTTACAACTCTAACCTCATCCAATTGCTTTCACTGACTAACAAATAACTTTTCGACCAGATATGGGAGATCAAGTCAATAATTCCTTAAGATTGATGAGAAAGTACTAGTTCCACCAGCAGATTATTTCACTTAAAACAAGACATTTTTCCGAACATTACGAGAGCAGCCATGTTGGCCTTTCAGTACAACCTGTGCCACCTGTTGGAAGGCAACAGCAGCAAACCACCGGTAAGCCCCTCGGTCCCCTTCTCTGTCTCCACAGGAAATGAGCGGGCAAATAAACAGACAGAGATAATTACAGACCAAACAATGGCTGTCATTTCTGTCTACATCAACCTCCCAGCCCTGCCCTCCCACCGACAACACAGCTCTGTATTATCCGAGTCCAAGTTGGTGGACGGCTGAATCCAAACTGTGCTGCATGAATCTGTTCTGGATGTGTATTTCTCATCTCCCTGCATACTTTGCCGTTTGCAAAAAACAAAAGCATGTTAACCTTGAGCTGCAACACAGCTTTGTGCCGTCGTCTAAGGGGGTATTAGAAGGATGATTAAGTGAGATTGATGGCACTTTAATTCCCCCAACAAAAATAATGGCTCCCGCCTGTTGTTTAATCTTCAATCTTCATTACATAAAGAAGAAAGTCAAGAGAATGTGTTTTTTAGCAAAAGAAGGCCACGCTGACAAAGGACATCATCAAGGATGGCATATTTACATGCTTAATCACAATAAATTATAATTGAAAGTCCAAAGAAGAGTGCAAGAATTCAACAACATTCATCCTGAAAGGAAACTGTTAACAAATTCTGAAGGTAAATCTTTTGAAGATGTTTAATTTTTCATTCTTCTCAGATAATGCAGACTATTTAGTTGCAGCTGAGCACCACCGTAATTATGAACACAATCTCAAATGTCTTGTATGCATTTGTTATTCATTCGTTTATATTGTCATAGCTTCTATTATTCAGCATTAAATAGACTTGTTACCATGACCTTCCTGCCAAATACCTTTCAAAACTCATTATTTTGAAGTAACAAAACTGAAGCAATAGTTATTTCTTAGTTCCAGTTGAATGAGATGGAGTACAAAAGCTGCTTAAAACTGTAAATTAGAGCTGCAGTACATGACTTTTATTAACAATATGTTTATTTTACATATTTCT
>NW_015112662.1:485640-486557 GCF_001443285.1 Poecilia latipinna | reverse complement strand
ACTTGTTACCATGACCTTCCTGCCAAATACCTTTCAAAACTCATTATTTTGAAGTAACAAAACTGAAGCAATAGTTATTTCTTAGTTCCAGTTGAATGAGATGGAGTACAAAAGCTGCTTAAAACTGTAAATTAGAGCTGCAGTACATGACTTTTATTAACAATATGTTTATTTTACATATTTCTAAGGCTATGTTGTGACAGTATAACATAAGGAAGATATTCTGTGGAAAAAAATAAATAAAGATCTTTGGCTCTTTATGGCCCAGACTACATCTGGACCACTCCAGATGTAGTCCTGCTGCCATCTGGAGATAATACATCCTGTGGTCAGAAATAATCAATCAGAACCAGGTGGACAGTCTTAGCACTGTCAATAATGCTTGTGTATGCGCTACAGCTGTGCTAATGGTGGGCAAACAACTTATCGTTACAGGAAAACAGTTCAGTCACCATCATTGGCGGCCATGTTAACTGGCTTGTGCCACAGGCTCCAGTGTGGAGAACTAGCTGTAGCCTACCTGAGAGCAAGAGGGAGAGTGTGTGACAGCACTAAGCCTCCCCCTGCCCAGCCTTCCTGGTTCTGATTGGTTGCTGTGGAGTGGGAGGTGTGCATTTCTGCAGATGGCAGTAAGACAACAGGAAGGAGGCAGAGGAGCTTGATTTTTTTTCACAGATATGTCACACATTGTATCTCATACTGTCAGGACGTAGTGACAGCTAAGAAATATGTAAAACAAACAAAAAAACAACACATATAGTGACATATGTATTCCTCTAGTGAAAATGAAACTGAGTTTTAAACGGGTTGGTGTTGGTGATGCTTTCCCAAACCAAAACCTGTATCATATTTTTGCACCAAAGCTTTGGTTAGCTGCTAGCATTCGTCCATCGGGTGATCAATTCAGCAAGTGAAAA
>NW_015112662.1:405843-482257 GCF_001443285.1 Poecilia latipinna | reverse complement strand
ACTTCGCCCCCGAGTGTACAAATTAGACAAGAAAAAAAAAAAAAAAAAAAAAAAGGCCAATGAGTGCAACCTTGGTTACTCTCAACAGTGAGGTCAAAACAAAAGGTCGGCAGAAGAGCAGCGCTCTCACAGTGGACAGAAGTTGTATGTCTTGTTGAAGGACGCTTAAGGGTGGGCGCTTGCCGACATGCAGCGTGATTCCGTCGGTTCAAGGCACGGCTCCTCACTTGCTGCAACTGTCTGCTCCTCTCAAAGAATCTGCATAAATAATGTGGATTTAACACAAAAGCGCACTGTAAACAAGCATGTAGTATGCTGTTAGCAAGATACAAGGTCTTGCATTTACGAGGAGCGCCTGAGGTTATTTGGTTTCACCGGAATGAAAGTGAAATTTCACTGAAATTTAAAGAACAGAATTAAATGAAGGCTTCAGAGTGCAAACCATTTTCTTCACCGCTGTCTATAGTCTACAAAAATATTATCTGTCTTCATGTGATTATGGTAGAGGCCATAAGGGTCTCAGGCAAAATCAACGTGAATGCACCGAGGAGCTTTATCTGGCTCTATATCTTCATTGTGAAAACAAGCAAACAGGGTAAGAAGAAAGTCTGGCCAATTTTCTCTTTCATAGGACTGAAAAATTGCTAATAACATTCACCTGTTAACCTAGATTGCTCCTGTTTATTTGAAGTAGGTTATTTTAGCTAGTTACTTTTCTTTGCCAGAGGATTTATTTTCTTTTTTAAAACCTTTTGCTATGCCACGACCCCCAATTTGCGTTTTGAGGAATTTTTTTGTGACAGGCCAACACAGGACTGCTCAGAATTACAGACTGAAAGGAAAGCAACAAGCAACAAGAACTGTAATAAATTAACAACTGAAAACTGCAGATTCGTTTAGCCTTTAGCGTCTACCCATCATCTTCCACTTACCCAAGACTGGATCAGAGAATTCAGAAAATAACTCAGACTATCAGGCGTGAAAACAGCAATCACAGGTCCACCAACACGTAGATGTCTACCTAATCTGATTGGCTTGGCAAAGATATTAATCAGAGAAGTAGTGGTTCATCTGGAGGAAGCACACAGCTCCACGGCATGAAAACGCACATTCTAAGAAATACCATTTGTTAAAAATGTTTTAACACTGTTTAATTTTGTTTCTACTTCACAATTACTACTGCACTGGCATATCACAAATATTAAAAACCAATACATTGATGTTTTTTATGTTTCGATTAACGACTGCGAAAAATGAGCTATTAATGCAATTAACCGCACATGCCAAAAAATAAAAAATAGTCCCACAGAGTTGTTGCAACATATCGTTTAACATAACCAAATGTTTGTTTTTTAGTAAATGTGTGAGGTCAAAGGCACATGAAGACTTTACTGCAGGCTAAAGCTGACCCTCTGTATAATCGGGACTACAGAAGGAACAGAAACGACTCCTTTAATCTAGTGCATCTTTTGCTGTATTTCAGTGTGATGTCTGACTTCACAAAGAAAGGTCAGTTTAGGTGGGTGGAACAAACGACTGGGATGCACTGGTTCTCTCCCCCTAAACCTCCCTCTCTCTCAGTGGCTTCAATTTGTGCTTTGGTGTGCAGTTACAGTTAGTTTATTGACCATTAGAGCACAGTCAGACTTCTAAGTTTTCTAATAGACTCGTGTGTTTGTTGTGGTGGTGCGAAGGAATGAATGATGAGGCTTTTTTTTCTATCTCTGAAAGCTGAACTGCATCTGAAAAAAAGTTAACCAACTTGCCAGAAAAGTTAATTGCATCTGTCAGATTTTTCTCTTTGTTTCACTTTTTCAGTCTTATTTGACTCTTTGCTTTGAAATACTTTCCCAAAACTAATATACAAGCCAGACATCTGAAGATCTGCAGACCGACGGACGAATGCACGGACAGATCTTTTAGACTGCGTGAAACGGAGACAAATCCGGCAGGGCAAGCGCTGTTTGATTTTTCAATACTTATCCACACATGGGAAATATTTAAAACAAACTCCATACTTTTACAGTCTTCCAGTCTATGTAGCCTAAGCTAGCTCCAAACTTCAGCTCTGCTTCTTAGCGAGACAAGAGGGACTGGAAAGAAAGCGCTACAAGGGAACAGAGAACAGGGAATTAAAGGAAAACAACACTAAAGGAAAAGGAGAGAGGAGGATGGGGGTCAGTGGAGGTAGAAAAGAAGAAATGAATGCATCCTCTGTTCTTCCCCACTGTCTCAAACAAGGCCTTGGTAAACAGGAAGTGCAGCTGCGCTCGCTTTGTCCCTGTGACTCTGTCTTTCACCTCCAGCACCTCCCTCCTTGGATCGTCTTAAAACATGCTTCATTTATACATACTAAAAAAACAGCACCCTAACATAATTTGATATTTTCATTTGCAAATACAACAATGCTAGAAAGAGGACAAAAAAAAAAGCGATACCAGGGCCTCTACAAAAAGAATCTCTCGCCTTCTTGCCGTCACATGGTGAGGAGTCATGATAGTTGGCAATCTGGACACGCAGTTCCCCTCTGTGGGCCCTAATCCCCCTATTTCTTTAAGAGAGAGGGAGTAGAGAAGAGGAGAAAAGAGGCATTGTGGCTCGAGACAGTGCAGTAAAAAGAGGAGCGTACAGTACCAAATTGAGGTCGTGGCAAGACAATGGCTGCCCTTCACTGGCTCATTCACACACGGTCTCCACACAGCTCTATCAAACGCCTCTTTCTTTTCTTCTTCCCCTCTGTTCTGTTCTCTTTCTTTCTCTCACGTCCGCCTTTCTTCCCCTCATCACAGAGGGACAGGGGATAATGAAATTCCCCAGGCTGTTTTGGGGCCTGTTGGAGACAAGAGGATCTCTCTCGTTCTTGTCTCAACAGACACCTTTTTATTAAATACGTTCAGCACTTTCCATTAGCTCCACCCACTGATTTTGTTTTTGGAAGGAAAGTTTTTAAGGCTTGGTTTTGTGTTTTACACCCTTAAAATTGAACAGTTCTCAGTATCGCTGCCTGGCCATTAATGCTTCTAATTGATGTTCACTTTGCCTCATCACCAAACGTAACGTAACACAGTACCTGCTGCTGTGTAGCTGGTTCTTTTGAGTTATGCAAGCTTTGCTTCTTTTTAATGTTTGTGAATCTGTTTGGTACTAGTTGAGCCACCCCTTGTTGCTAGGAAATGAAAAAAAAAAAAAAAAAAAAACATTGATCATGTGACCAAATAGTTTGGAGGAAGGCATCATTTAATGAAGCTTGTGAAGGTAAAAACCTCACAGGTAAAATGGTTAGACTTTCATTTCTTAAAAAAACATTTTACACTCTGGAAAGTGAATTTAATCTATAATAAGTTTCATAAGAATTGTGTTTAGACCATAACAGATATTTTTTAAGTCGTTTTATACATCCATTGAGGAATATATGAGCTACACCATGGGGTTATAAACCACAGATAAAAGTGTAGCATTTTAGGTGTGGGCAGAAACAAAATGAAATATGTAGCTTTATGGCAAGTTGAGCCACTGATGGGGTTGAGTTGGAGAGGGTGGAGTGTGTGCATGTGTGCGTTTGTGGGTTTTGTTTTTAGGTGTACAGTTCAACTTGCCCAGTATATAAGGTAAATTATGCCACCTCAGACTCCCTAATCCTTTTTACTGACGATGCACTTAAGAACAAAACAAAATGTCTGAAGCTGAGACAGCTGTGGTTGGAGACACAGACTGTGTGACAGTCTAATCAGGGGCTGAGATACTAAAACTGCTCAACTGGAAGTACATGACTAAACTTGCCAAATTCAAGTCACGGTCAAAGCAGTTTATCTGGATAAGCACAAATTAGCTTCCAGTTTAATTTCAGGACCAAGTTGGAATGAATGTGGGTCTGACCCCTCTGGCCTAGACACAAACAGTGATTTAGTGTGGAACTACGTCATGCAGCCATTGTTTCCTCTCTTGTGGCAAGTTGGCCCAAAGCTGTAGCATAAGGCCCTCGACATCCGGAAGATAACAGCTTGGTTTAAGTGTGTGTCTGAGGTGATCCAGTACATGTTTGTTAGGGGAAAAGACTGTGTTGCCTCAGGAACCCAGTGATGTGGAGCTGCGCTATCAAGCTCCCTAAAATCGCTACCAGAGGTGACCTGACCTCACACCAGGAATAACGTCTGTGTGTCTCTACACAAACACCGGCAGCACTGCTCCTCTCAGTCCAATTCTCAAATCATACAAAATTGATTTCTATAGTCATTCTATATATTTTTGTAAATTATTTCAGGTTTTCTTTTTCCTTCCAATTGTTACAAGTGAAAAGGGAGACCCTCAAGGTGCTGTCCCAGGGCCTATATTCTTCACTATTTACATAAATCTTGGGCAAAATATTTGCCAATCAACTTTTCATATCATGCCAGGAGCCTCTCCTGCTTAGGCCTCTAAACTCAACTTGCATTTAATTGATTGCAAGAACATCTGCACATAAAGCTTTTTATAAATTCAGACAAAGAAACGTCTGCTGTGTTAGAAATTAAAAGCTGAGGGATCAGCATGATATAAGATGGTCAACAAATTTAGTTGAGCTACAATTTTTCCAAATACTGTGAACAATACTGAGATTTATTGTCAATTGTGGCCCGAAATTCTCCAGTGTTTACTTGAGCAAAAAGTCAGTTTGACATCTTCACGTAGTTAAGATCTTAATCACTGATGTGTTTGTATAAAGAGTCATTTGTGGTATAATTTTTTTCCATGTGCAAAGTAACACTGTGTGCTCCATCACTACTGTAGATTTCCAAGGAACTGAAGTGGGGAAGAAATGAATTAGATTTTGGACAGTAGATGCATTGTAAAAATTATAAAATTAAACTTCGTCTTCAAGTTCCTGTTGCACTGAATGAGTTTGAAGATATGGTGACATTGTTACAAAGAACAGCACAGTGAAAGATCTCTGATCACAAAGGGAAATAACCAGCTTTTCTATATGTTATACCAAAAGTACAATGGGGGGGAAACAAATGTTAACTCCATTTCCAGCCAAATTGACTGAGCTAAAATTACATTGCAGTTTCTGTCTGTCAGGATCCATAAGTTTGGAGAACTTTGCATTCTTTTCCTTATACCTAATAATTCATTTAGTCTATCACATTTCATCAAAATTAAATGCGTTTGCTTGTTTTAATCTGGCAATATGAAGAATTTCAACGTTTGCAATGCACTAAATTTGTTTAAGTTTGAACAAAAAAATAAGCAATGCTCATAGGATTTACCTTCAAGTACCATATGCAGGTAAAATGCACTTAATGTTAAACTCATTGAAGAGACTTCTTAAATGAAGAAGGAAGACACAGTTGTAAAATGGGACCAGCTCTGTCTTGAAAAGGTTAGACAAACGTCTTATTCATTATGTCTGATTGCCTATGGAGCGCTCGTGAAGAAGAATTGGACAGTGAAATGTGATCTCTTTCTGCTAATAAAAACATTCATGGAATTCACAATTTTACATGGAGTCTAAGAAGTTTAGAGGGCAAAAGCACCTTCGGGCAACTCGGGTCACAAAGGCTGATCGTCCTCTACCCTAATTTGGCTTGGCAAGCCTAATCGTTCAAAATTGATCAACTACAGAATATATTGGTGACATTTAAAGGGCTTAAACAGGGATTGGTATTGTTACAATACCAAGAAAGCCCAAAAAAATGGTTGTTCTACAATCTCATTTAGCAGGACATCAATTGCCCGCAGGGTTGAGCGCGTGATGGTCTTAATTAAGGTGACTAACATGGCTCCAGTGGAAAAGAAGTCGCAACAGTTTTGATAGTCAAGTGCTGTTCATTAGAAACAATGTGTGTCATACCAAAAAACAAGACCAAAGATGTTTAAATTGTGGCACAGGGTCCATTTGCTCACTTCCAGTTATTAACCACGTTTTGCTTATATTTTAATGTAAATATTAATAGGCTCACAACCAACCTGGTGGTTTTACTTGATAGCAGATCTTGGCCCATGAAATTTAAATAAAACAGCAGACATTTTAAAGAAAGACTTACCATTCTTCAAAATGTTCTTCTAAACTAAGAAACAGAACACAGTCGATCCAATAATTTAGGAACTCGTATGCTTTTCTTTCGTTTATGCAAATGTTGAGGGCCCTTCTTATATTTACAGATCTCTTTTCTACAAAAATAAGCATTTAATTTTGTTAAGCTAGTCACTGCTTAGTTTTACAGATAAGGTTAAACTTCACAAAAAGAAGATGTTCTTATGTTTTTTTAAAAGAACAACAACACATATGGAGCCTGAGATCGACTTTTTCCCATGTGGCAAAAAGTTTGATCAAAAAAGCTCAAACCAAGTGTGACGGTAATTGCAGGCAGCACAACCAGACCTCATTTTATTCTTTAATACCTTTGTTAACAATTAACTTCTGAAAGAATTTAATCATCTCATGATGGCAGGGGTTTGCAAAGGCTGGCCGAATTCTACGACCACAAACCTATTAGATAATTTCCTCTTTAAGAAAACCATAAGGGTCTGAGGTCATTCATTTATCAGTCACCTTACAACGTGGCTAACTTCATTGTTCAGGATGGGTTTTTTTATAGCAGAACCTCATAAAGGGAGGTCTACATAATGGTTAACCAGAACCATAGGTGCTGCCAGAACAAAAAAGTACACTTTGGTGGCATTTCAGTTTTTAGTTTTATGCGTTACATGATGTTTTATTGTGTTGATTTGTATCTGTACGCGTTTTAGAAAACCAGAATGCGGCACGTGCGCTTGACCCTCATGATTAACTATCCTTGTTATTTGCATAACGAAAAAAAAAGGAGACAATGCTTACACGTACCTAAAATCCTCACACCCATCGCCCTCTGTGTTTCTGTTTTCAAGTAATTACCCATGAACCAATGGTAGGTGGTGACCATTGTGTAAAGTCGGCTTAGAGCACAGGGACGTGTTGGATTTATGCATGCTCAGCGACCTTTCTGATTGGGGTTAACAGCGGCCTCATTTGCATGAGGAGATGGGGTCTTTCATTAGCTTTGGTAGCAAGACCTCAGGTGTGGAACACACATACCTGGATGTCTGACCATGAATCGTATTATTAGGGTTTCCTGTAAGTCATACGTCCTGCGGGTCTCTGTATGTTCACTGTTTTACCTCTAAAACTTGGAACATTGGTTTCATGGTCAGTCAACTTGATTTTTCTTTTCAAGGTTTCCTCGGTTGTGTTACTTTTGACACAGTAGGTTCATTCCTTTTTGTCTTGCTTCAACATTCTGTGTTCAGGTTCCCATTATATCCGGTTTTATTTTGCAGTAGTTCCTTTGTTCATTCCCATTTGTTCCCTGCCCTTGAGTCATACAGTTTCATTGCCTTACCTGCTCTGTTTTAAGTCATTGACTCACTCAGAATATTTCTACTTTGCTTTTCTTTGTTCCCTGCTAGTCCTCGACATTATTTGTATAGCCATTGTTCATTTAATAGCGTTGAGATCATTTGTTTTCTGTCGCAAAATTGGTTTTTCTGTCCAAGATTTTTTTTTTAATTGTTTAAAAGTAACCTTAAGATTTCAAATTGCATAGCACCACTTTATTCTCACAGTGCCGTCCACCTTGAATTTTTCACATTTTATCCAAATACAATCAGAAATTTCACAATCTTTTAATTGGAAGTAATGCAATAGACCAGCTGTCAATTATACAGTCCACAGGTACAAATATTCTGGTATGTATCTACAAGCCCTAATCATCTGAAATCATTTCTATTCTTCTTTTTAAAGGGCTTTGCAACACTAATAGTCTCTCTTCACTGTGTTTTAGACAGAAAATAGGCCAAGTGAGAAGATATACAACAAAGCCTCTGGTTAGCAATCAAACCCAGGCCTTTTTTTTTTACATTCAAATAAATGACTTCCTCAGCAAAGAAAAATATACATTCTCTCCTGCAAAATATAATCTCCATCCAGAATCACGTTTTATTGAGTGACGATTATGTTAAAGTGTCTGCAGACATGTATTTCTAAGCAGATATCTGTGATTTACTTGGGGGGAAAAAAAACATGAAACACTTCTAGATATAACTGCTGAGTAATGCAAACGTTTGCAAGCGAAATGTTCTTGAACATCATAATGAAGATACCCTCGGTAAAGAGAAGCAATAGAATATAGTCACGCTACAAACTGGACACTTCACTCACCGACACCTACAAATGCTCTCATACACACACACACACGCACGCACTCACACACACACACACACACACGCACGCGCGCTTTCCCTTCGCTGTCATGTATAATTCAACATGTGGTCGGGTGGGCAGATGCCTCATCCCCAGGGGGTCCCATCATGCCTTTGCTAGAATGAAACATTTAACAGCATAGGACAAAATGGAACATGCTCGGTGAATAAAGGGGAAATGGTTTTGGAACAACACATACAACACACACCGACATGCACCCTTACACACCCTTTTGTCGTCACAGCATTGCTTTAAGATGCAACAAACTCAAATGTTCTCATTGTGACTAACCTGCATTTAATTCATACTAAAAGATGACAAGTTCGTCACAAACTACATCATTGTGTTGCGGATACTTTCAAACACAGTGGAGAGCAGAGAAAGATCCTTCAACAAATGACCACGCTCTCGCAAACAGGCAGATATCTGTATCGGTCACCAAATAGCGTAATCTAGAACGCAGCTGTAAGACTGCTTCTAAAGAGTCCTTAGAGATCCTCTACAGAGATACAATATGTTCATATAATGTCAGCGTTGCAGAAAGGAGGAAGCGGTGTGTGTGCGTGTGTGAATGTGTGCCAGTACTTGATGGAGCAAAGAGAGAAGCTCTGCAAGTCTGAGCAGATGCTGGTGCTTTGAATGTGTCTGAGCGATGGAAACAGCTTAGGAAGGCCTGGAGTGAGTCCAGGCAGCTGTAAAGCGTGAATATTAATGTACTGTAACCTTGACACAGGAGAAGCTGCTGGTACTCATGAGGAGGCGCCTCATGACATCAGACAAGGGGAGAACGACTCCTCCTCCATGTAGCACACACACACGCTGGAAATCTTCATCTCCAGCTCTTCAGAGCATAATCTGTGTCCCACATCGTTCTAGTCTAAAAAGCTCACCTTCTTTTGAATCTGCTTCGTCTCCTCGGTCACCTTTCTGCTCTTCTGCCTCTGCTCACCATCTGCGTTTCTCGTTCCCCTGGACCTGAAAGGATGATTGTTGAAAAAGGTCATCACACCTACAGAACCAGCCTTTAACTTTTTCCAATCGTCACATTGGTACCAAAAACATCAATATGACACATCTGATTGTCAATCAAATAACCTCACTTAGGGATAGTTATAAAGTGGAAGAAGAATTATGCAGAGTTTTCATTGTTTTTAATGTGGAGAAATCTGTATTCAGCTGACTTGAATCAGCAGTTTTTAGATCCACCTTTTGGTGAATTACAGCGGTCTTTTGGGGGAGTTTTCCACTAAAACCTTTGGCCATGTAAAATAACTAAAACGCTGTCAAACTGGATGATTGGTTAACATCCGGTTTAAAATCAGTCCATACATTCTCTACTGAATTTAGGTGTCGACTTTGACTGGGCCATTTAGATATGATTATGCTTTGGTCTAAGTAAGCTGTTCTATTGTAGCTCTGGGTGTTGGTGTTCAGTTATTTGTGTTGAAACGTCCTTCAACCTCTTTTTCAGTCTAAAATCTTATATAGCATCTAAGCATTTTTTTTTTCAGGAATCTCTTTCCATTTAGCTGCCATTTCTACAAAAAGCATATGCTTAGAGTGATTGACATTTTGATCACACATGACCTTTGAGTGCATCCAAAAAGAAAAAAATTCAGTTTTGATCTTAGAGCCCCGTCTTCCACATGTTTACTGTATCTCCTGCAGGACTTGCTGCTCGCTGCAAACAGGGTTTCTTACGACTATGGCTTTTTTTCTAGCCACTCTTCCACAAGGGCCACTTTTTAAGTGCTTGACTTATAGTTGCCCTGTGGCACAGAGCCTCTCACCTCTGGCTTTGCAGCTCCTCTAGAGTTACGATTGGGCCTCTTGGCCGCTTCACTAGTAAATTTTCTCCCTGCTCAGCTTGTCAATTTAGGAGGAAAATCATGCCTTGGTAGGTTTACTATTGTGCCAAACCATTTCTATTTTCAGAACAGGACTTAACTCTGAGTTGAATTAAACAAATGGAGTAATTGGGTGGTTTGTAAAGGAAACTGGTTGCACTGGGTTTATTGAGGGAATTCCCATTAAACACATGAATCCCATTGCAGGTCACATTTTTCAGATTTTGAATACCATCCATCATTTGCATTCCACTTAGCGACCATTGTGTCTATCGTATAAAAGTCCAATGAAATACATTGAAGTTAATGGTTGCAATTTGACAAAAAATGTGCAACATTTAAGGGATATAAATGTGTTTATAGGGCATTGCACATTGACGAAACTGTACTAATCAACACCTGAGCATGAGTGATGTAACACAGAAGCAAACTATTAGTACAAATGAAGGTACAATAAAGTTCTTGCAACCAAAAATAAGGTCAAATAAATGTATCCAACTTTTAAATACTAAGAAGTTTAAATCATTGTCTGAGCATGTGTTCTGATTAGTAATAAAAAAGAACATTTTATTAACAGAGAACTTCATTCAGTTTAGCGTTACATCACAATCTAAACTTCTACGTCTAAGACGCATCAGCAGTTTTGCTAGAAGCATTACATGAAAAATCAGAGGTGGGGCCGACGTATGGTTTCTGAAACCCAGCCACCACTGAACAAGGCATCAGATGAAGCGTCTAAACTGGGCCAAGAAATATCTCAAGACAGGTTCACGAAGATTTTACGGAGCGATGAAATGAGGAGGTCTCTTCACGGACGAGATAGTTTGGCTCATGGATGGATCAGTAACAGGCACATTTCTACTTCGAGTCAGACGCGAGCAAGGTAGAGGTGGGATGGTGGTGTGGGCTGGTATTATTAAAGATGAGCTGTTTGGACCTTTTTGAACTGACGCTCAACTCCCAAACCTGCTGCCAGTTTTTAGAAGATAAGTTCTTCAAGCAGCCCTTCAGAAAGAAGCCTGAATCTTTCAAAGACAATGGTTTTTATGCATTCATTTAAACCTTGTGCGTGCGAGGACTGAGGCAAATGATACAAGTTTTATGTGTGTGGGGTCGGTTGGATCCCATTTCTAAACACAAGGAATAATCCTCAAAAGTAAGACTTCCCTAATAGCTGTGCACACGGTGCATCTTGCCACGAAATAGGAGGTGATTTCATAAATGTCAACTTTCACTCCAACGTTTTTGCAAACCAGGTTATCGTTAACTGAAATCAGCAGAAATGTTTTATCCAACTATCTAGACCCACCTCTGCTTTCCTGTCTTTAAATCTTGCATTCATCCACTCGTGTTTATTTGACTCATCTTTATCTTAATTTATTACACAGCCACTCGGGTTTTAATTCCCTCCAATTTGTCGTCGTCCTTTTCTTTAAAATCATCTTCACTTTCATTTCCGTCTTCCCCTCCTGTTCTCCTTTTCTACCCTACTCCCATCTTTATTTAATTTACTTGCCCCTTCCACTTTTTCCATCCATTATTCTGTTTTTCCCTGTCATTTAGTGTTCTGCGCAACGATCCTTTTCAACTTCTTCGACTAACACCTTGAACACCCCCACCCCCTGGTACTCCTACCACCTCTCTCATCTTTTCCTCTGTCCTTGCTAAGCACTACCGTCATTCTATTCTGTTTTTTTTTCTTCCTTTGTAACTGCATGTGTATCTGGGAACACTCCAAAACTCAATTTTCCGATCTTATTGTCCTTCCATTCTCCATCTCTCTTCCTCCTCCGCGCCTTCCCCCTCTCTCCCTCCCTCTTTTAGCTCACTGCCAGGCTACCACAGCCCAAACTGTTCGGCTGCAACTGTTCCAAGCCCAATAATTACAGCTTGTCAGAAAGAATTAATTTTCTCATTTCTCATAAAGACGTGTAAAAAATTACCATGTTATTATAACGCTGCCACTCTCTTGAGGCACCAAACGAAAACCAAATTTAATTTCGGAAATTCTTCCCTCGCACATTAAATTAAACACATAAATAAGAGTTTTGGAATTGGGGGGGTAGTCATGTGGGGGGAGCATATGGTCGTTAGGCCGGCCCCAGCTCTGGGTAATGGCCATCGTAATGTTTTGATGGGCCCAGCTATTGGTAAGCACCAATACATTTGCATGATCACCGTCACGGCAGGCGAGCGAGCGTCCAATTAGCTCTCATATAGGCCTGGACAATGCTGGGAGAGAGAGGACAGGGGATCTGTTTGGCATAGGAAACGCACAGCACGATATGGAGCACAGCTAATTAACAAGCACGTATGGAGAAAAACATATTTACAACGGGGGGATTCTCTAAGGGACGGGTAGCCTTTCATGGAGGATAATATCCATTGAGGAAACATTTACGAGTTAAAGTACAGCAAGGCTTCACTTCACTGGTACAAACCCAAAAAACCAAAAAAACAAAAAAAAAAAAAAAAAAAATGGCAACTGACTACACATTCCCTTGGAAAACAATCCATTTCATTTTCTTATCAAGTTATGTAACAGTTCTATTAACAACATTTTGCTCTCTTTTCATGTGGTGAATATATAGCAGAGCTATTGGAATTCGCAAATTAGCAATAAGGAAAGTGTTTTTGTTATTTTAGGCAAGCCTAACAAAATCTTATTTCTAAGGACTTTTTTTTTTTGGCTGTCTTGTTTCAAAGGTACAGGTGAAACCAGAAACTTACATACACTGTATAAAACTTAATTACGCTTAATTGAGATGAGAAATGAGAAATTTAAGTGACATAAAAACCCAGATTACAGTTTGCAAATCATCCTCCTTATGGAGACATGTGTGGCTTGATTCAATTAATGTTGAAGTTTTCCACCATAACATCCATTATTGGATTGTTAAGAAAGAGGGGGGACACTTTAAGACCCTGTAAACAGTGAAGTATGGAAGCAGCAGCATCATGACATTTTAACTGTAAGGTTTCAGAGGTCCTACACATTTCCCCCCCCCCCATATTTTCAGACTACTTCATGCTCTATTCTATAAAGCAAATACAGAAATACAGAAACCTGCAAATACAGAAAACCACAATTAATCAATGGCAGAGAAATCTTCAATAGCCAGGCTTTATAGTAGAACCAAAAAATCTGCACGGACTGGATTTGTATGGAATTACTCTCCATGTTGTGATGAAAAAAAAATAAAATAAAAAAAAATCACCATTTAAAATCATTACAGATTTGGTAATACACACATGTTTATTTACTGGTGAACTTATTTCATGTGGATTAAAATCAACATGTCTCTAGTTGTCATCAAAAATCTTGACTGAAAATAAGTAACTGGAAGAAAGAAAGCATATTCTAGCCTCTCTCTCAAAAGTCAATCCACTGAACTATAAGCAACTAATCATCAATATGTACAACAATGATGCTGCTGAAGGTGTTTGACGCCGCTGAATTATTTCACCTCAATTATTAGAAGGTCAGATGTCCTGGAAGTTTGAAGTTTGATGAAACCGATTTAAAACGCCAGCATCCCTTTACGTTGATGGGGAACTCCAAACAGAACAAAAACTCACCCTAACACAGATGAATAAGGTGTCCCATCTGACTCCCTGGTATGGGGAAGACAGGGACTTTCTCTGCCTGCAGCACAAGATACGCACATGGACACACACACGCACGCACGCATGCACACACCATTATCAGGGACACAGATAGCAAAAGGTCACCTCGAGTTGACACACATGCTGTGGGCAGAGTCATGGCTGATCTGACAAGGCCACGACAAACACTCGTACATCCGTATGCATACACAGAAATGCTACAAGACACACGCACAGGCGCCGGTCGGCGCAACCAGTGCCAGCTAACTTTCCCCAGCAGAGCAGCAACAGGGCTACAATCTGTGATTATGATATTGCCTTGACACGCGCACTCACTGGACTTCTTCATACACAAATATGTGCCGACACATACTGTACACACACACGCGCGCGTGCGCACACAGGCAATGACACTGTTTCCTGTTTCATGGTCACTTGTCTTGTTTCTAGTTTTGTTGTCACTGTTCTCTCTTCACTCCGGGCCTTGTGCTCCACACAGAATGAGCCCCCTGCTTTTTGTCATCACAGCCAAGTGATAACTTACAACTTTTATGCCACAGCATATAGAAACACTCACAGCTATTCCTCAACATGCTTTTTATGACTAAGTAAAAGTTTCAATGACAGAAAAATGCGACGGCGTTATATACTGATTCAATCGGTAGACAAAGAGCCAAAGCTCTGATGGATACAAGTTCAAAAGGTCAATGTGACTCTGACCTGCTCTCGTTAAATCAAACTGTATTATGTGATAACTTTTCAGATTAAGATTTGGTAGCTTCATTTCACATGCTAATGAGCACGTTACTCTTCCTTGTGTAATCGAATAGAGTTTATCTAATGTTTTCAAGAGTAATTAACTTTTAATACGGATATATTTCAAAATGCCCTCAGCCTGGACACTTTAATAAGCCATCAGAAACACTGTTTTATCAGATTTATTTAGATTTTCCCAAACTGTATGCTGACTGGCTGGTCATTTAGTTGCAAATACAACAATATTTTAAACTGTGATGTCACCGTTGATGATTTGACACACTCAATCCTACCAAATTAATGGCCTCATCATGAACCGCAACATATTTATTAGGATTTCATGTCACAGACCAACATAAAGAAGCACATAATGAAAAAAGCCATGTGGAAAAGCAGCCAAGAGCCCCACGGTGACTCTGGAGGAGCTGACGAGATCAACAGCTCAGGTGGGAGAATCTTACGACAGAATGCAAAAGCATGTAGAAAACAAGCAATAACAGATGAGACCAAAATGTAACTTTCTGGATAACATATAGACTGTGACAGAAATATGAGAATGTGTGTCACTCTCAACACTCCAATACAATAACAGCAATCACATTGCGCAGTGGGATGTGTTATTAACAGGGATAGGAGCATAAACTCCAATAAAACAGGCACATGTGGTCTAAATCTGACTAAATATTAAAAAGTTATGAATGCTTTTGCAAGTTATTGTAGGAACTTGATAATATGGCAACACTTTGATACAAATATTCAAAGGTGAAGTATTTAATTAAAGCCTTACCAAGAATTGATGAATGACCTCAAGAGAAAAATGCCAAAAAGCTGTTCCTGTGTACAGAGCCCTTTCACTCCTGGACACAAAGAAAAACAAAAAATAAACTTATTACTTTCAAGGTTTCTGTGTGATCGTGTCCAATTAATCAGAAAAATATTGTCACTTAATAATTAAGCAGATCTGATTTAAGACACATGGCAACAAGTCAAAGAAACTAAAATAAAATCTAAGAAAACAAGTCGATGTAAAAAGAAAAACTTTATAAACTTTTACTTTTTTGAACTATTAGCAGCGATTCTGAAACTTTCAGTTGTTGGTGACAAACTAATAGGACCCCAATTTAGAGAAGGCGACAGAAAGCAATTGTAGGATCCAGAACTCTTTGCGCCCTTCCTTCTGTAATTCCTATTCTCTTTCCTCCTCCTAACTATCCTTTTCTTGCTCCCTACATTCCTCCCCCCCCTTTCCTCATTCACACCAGAATTCTTCCATCTATAAATATCAACAAGCGGCTATAGGGCTGCGTACAAAACCACACACACACCAGACTAAACCAATGAACACAGTGGCGTATTGTGCCAGCGGAGCCAATACACACTTCCACGGCCATTACTCCCCATGGAAACAGGCGAGTGTGTTCGCGCACACATGTGATGTTGACGTTGTACCCGCACAGTGGCTGCTTTAGACAATAAGCTATTTCAGGGCCAAATCACTGACAAAAATCCATTTTTCCACCCCACTAAAAAAGATCAGGAATGAGGGTGGGAGACAGAGCAGGATGGAGAGAAAAGCTGGAATCAAATAAACAGTGGCGCACATCTCTCTTAAGCTGGATTTATCTCTGTATTTTGTCATCGTTCTAATTTATTCCCCCAACCTGCTTACAATTACCGCCTTTTCAAAACTCATAACGGAGGCTTGTTGTTGTTTTCAGAGAGATTGCGTGGTATCTGCGGATGAAAGAGTGGGGGACTTGCATAAGGTGGAAAAGCTCCTAGTGTACTTTTGTAGATTATCCACTTGATACCGATTCATTTTCTCCCTCGCTCTTGTCACAGTTTTGTAAAGGAGGCGATGTAGGACAAACACACACACACACACACGTGCGCGCACGCAGTTCTGTAGAGGAGTGTAGAGGGATGGGAGTGGGCTCATCATCTTTAGCTGTGATTACAACACTTGGCAAGCTCTCCCCTGCCTGTTTGCCTGTCTATTGCCTTACAAATGGATTAGTAAACCCTGTTCCATTTGTGTGTGTAGCTTCGCTGAGATTTAGGCTGACTTACAAATAACACCAATCAGATTTGGAAACAGCCGCTGTGTAGTCTTTTCCGGGGAAAATACTGAGGGATGTGATGCGGGGACATCGCTTTAGTATCATTTGTACTGAATGTACATAGTTTGGAGGGGGGGAAAAAAACCCAGTGCCTTATTTTTGTGTGCACATGCAATATGAGGGGATGTGTTGCAAAGATTTGACATGTCCTATAATAAGGAAGTCTGCTTTAAACTTTCGGAGCCAGTCAGCGGTTAATCCAAGGGAGGCCTTCTCTTTTATCCCTTAGTTTATAAGTAATATAGAGGAGAATAACACAGATTAGATAAAAAAAAAACACAGACATTTAGTGGAGAGCACTTTTAGTAGACAGAGATAAATATTTTGGTATACTTGCAGCACATTGAAGCAATGCAGAAAAGTAACTCAATGAAAGGTTAGTATCCATTGTCTACATGATTGCCTCTAGCGTGCGAAAGACTAAACAAGACTGCAAAAAGGACTACTGCTTTGTTTGTGCTTTCAAGAGACTATTAAAGCTTAGAGTTACGAGGTTAGCCTTAAGTATTTTAAGTACCTTCAAGTTTTTGGTATAGCAGTACACACCTGACTGAACATGAACCAGAAAAAACAAAGGCAAGAGCTGCCAGAGGAAAAGATCATTCACAGTAAGATCCATGATCTTGTTGCCACAGCTGCCAATATTATCAAGACATCTATAACTCAGGTTACTTGAGCCAAGCCCCCAGAGAGTGGACCCAAAGATTGCAATCCCAAGTTGATCAGACGGCTCCTGTGTCTTGTAGAAAACGAGCCAAGAGAACCGTCCAAAACAATTCACTCTGAACTCCAACATCAAGGTAAGTCCATTCTGGTCATTGTGCTTTGAACCGTAACAAGAGACGACCCGGGAGGGCTTCACTGTTGCTAGAAAAAACACAAAAGGTTCATACTGTAATTTACCAAAATGAATAATGACATGTCCAAATGTTTGGGGGAAGAATGTCCTTTGCACTAATGAGACAAAAGTGGAGCTTTTTGGCTCATCACATTAACGTTGTGTTTACAGAGGGCGAAAAAATAACCATTTGCAGAAACACAATAAAACATGGAGGGTGTTTGGTTTTGTTTTGGCGGCGTTCCGCTGCATCTGGCACAGGGAACGCCAAAAATACACTCCTGATCAAAATCTGAAGACTACAGCTAAACTTATTTACATTATTTACATTTAGCACAGCTGGACTGAAACCAGGCTGTAAACTGAGCTTCGAAGTACAAAAAGACGAAACAGAAGCAAGATATTTAAGTAAAGGACTTAAACCCAAACATGATGTTTCATAAAAGTTCAGGTCTATTGCCCTAAATCCCAAAACATAGCTAAATGAGAAGGCTAAGAAAAAAGAGCCTGCCTCAAAACACATACTTTCAAACTTGACTGATTATGGCCCACATGCACATGTCAGACAAGATGAAGATTGAGCTTTTTGGTCACAGCAACTAGTTTCAAGAACTCAAACTGAGGTTTTCAACCCTAAGAATAATGTACCAGCAATTGGTGGTCATAACATCAGCTGAGTGCTACAGCTTATCTTCAAATCATGAAGTTCTTCAACTTTAAACCCAAATAATAAACCCAATTAAGATTGGAGATAATTCTTACTTCAGGAAAATGTTTTGGAGTGAAGTTATGTTAACCTTCGGAAATAACCCGAAACTCAAACATTTCCTGGTTCATGTCTCTTGTCCTACCTGAAAGGAAGTAGTTTCTGTTTCCTCTCAGTTTTTGTGTGGCATAGATTTGATCATCCATACCAATCCAACAGCCACCAGCCAATAACCCTCCCAAATCCGACTCCTTCATTTAACCGTGCACAGTCCAGGCATTCAGGTCCAAATAAGTCTAGAGGTTTGACCACAAGTAGAAGCCACTTTTTCTTTTTCTTTTTTTTCCAATGATCACTCAGAAAATACAAGGAAATAAAAAACCATGAAGTTCCAGGGATAAATCATTCAAACTTATCTTCATTTGAACAGTCAGATGATAAATAAGCATATCAAGGGGCTGAACCAGGTCAGTCCACACTAGACTGCAATGGGAAAATGTAGTTTCTTATTGTGGTAAAGCTTAGCTAAAATGGATTTAATATGTTTATGCTCATCAGTGAGGTCCACACGGTTCTAAGTATGGGCATGCAGAAACCAAGAACAACTTTGTTAACCCAGTGGAAAAAAAAAAGAATCCCTAAAGCCAATCGCAAACAGGAAGAAGTGTGACTTTGTTCTCTGGTGAGGATGCCAATATTCCACTTTATCTTTGCACTGCCTTATTGTGTGTTTATTGCACCTTCTATTTTACATGTGTTGTTATAGGTTTTTTTCTTGTTTTGTGTGGCTTTAATTAGACGCTATTATGTGTGCAATGTCAGCTGCAGAAGAACCTGCTATACCCAGAGATGTCAATTTCTAATAAAACCTTTTCATTTTTCAACCTTAGATTGCAATTCACACATAGTATATTTCCAAAATTTGGTATTAACTTTTATTAAGTCATAAAACCAGGATTTTTTCGGAAAACGGAACTATGTGAACCTTCCAAGACAATTCAAAAGAGTTCATCTTAAACAAAGCTCAGTACATTTAGCTGTGAAACAGAACCATTTAGGAAACATACCAAAGTTCATTTTCAAATATCTTCAAGTTTCATCCCTTGTTGTCCACATGAAACATTTACGTTGTATTCAGAGGATAACTCCTTGAAGATACTGGGTCTTTTATGTTTTAAGTGGTACTGGATGAAAAAGCAACATTCTGAAAAGCAAACAGAAAAGAGATTACACGTGCTGTGAAAAATCATGTGTCCGCCCTTAATTATGTAAGGGCTGATCCAGGTCAGTCCAGAGAGAAATTGAGACATAGATATATAGATAGCTATGCATTCGCACGTATACATGGACCCTGTTATACATCTTATTTTAGTGCGAGATGAGCACAAAGTGTTTTAAGTGCTTTGGTGTCAAGCAACTGTCTGGTCACAAACTCTTCCTTATACTTGAAAAGCATTACAAAAACAAGAGCACAGACTTAAGAGGAGAAGAACAAGGTGTGTTTGGTAGTATATGGGAAAAGTGAGTGTACACATTTGTGCTTCTGGTGACCTGAGTACAGTTAGTGTGAATAAAGCTCTAAGCGGAGCTTCCATTAAGGCCCTTTCAACACAATGCCCCTCTTTCTCGAAGCCTCTGTCTGATGGAAATCTGCTTTTGTTGCAACAGTTCAATGTCTCTGCTATCTCCTGATGGAAGCGCGGAGAAAGGATCGTCTGAAAGGGTTTCTATAGTTTTGCTTTTTCACGCAGATCCCCACACGCATGCACGCAGACACGCACGCACTCTTGCAGCATCGCACTCAGTCCTTGCTCTGTAACAATGAAATCAATGCTCTGCGTTCCACACACAGCATCTTGCACAGCCAAAAGCTTCTTGCGATCAGACACCACATCGAGTTCTGCGATCGCTGATGACAGAAAGCGGAGGCGCTTCTGTGGCCTGGCTTTGACCCTAATTAAAACAGTTACAATGGCTTTTGATGAAGTTTTTCTCAATCACATCTCATTTGCTATATTATTTCTATAATTCTCTTCATTTGTAGCAGCAGGCTTCTTTTGTAAGTGGTAGTGATTTGTTTCAGATTAGCTAACTTTCTAAATAATGGGCCAACGGCGATATCGCCTACCAACCTTCACTGACAGCATCCTTCTTCTGTGTGGTAGCTGCTACCGTGTGACCAAGAACAAAATAGCAAATTTTAGCATCAGTGACTAAAAATGTGTTTCCATCATTTTTAATGTCATTAAGAACAATTTTTTATATTTTATTGTATTGTATTTGAAAAGGTAGATAGAAATCGGAAAATTTGAAATTAGTTCCTCGATTTTGCAAAAAAAGCCTCAGGTGGTTTTTGGCTTTCCCGAAAAAGAGTGCATGTGCCAAAGGGGAGATGGAAACGCACTTCCTGAATAAGTTCTGTCTTTGAAAACATGTAGCTCGTGTGTAATCAGCTGTATTCCTCTTGTTGTGCAGTTTAATTTAATTTATTTCTTTCTACAAACACTTTGTTGAAAACTTCTCTTCATTTCTCTGAGATATGAGGTCCATGTTAGTTTCCACTTCCTTGTTATTACCTTCATGTGTAACGTCAACATCCGACAAAATTACACTTTGTAGACAAAAAACGCCTAATCTAATCCGCGTTTTCTTTTTTTTGCAACATTTTAAAATTTCGCTCAAAATTTGCATTATAAGTGGACGGAAGTACAGCTAGCAGAACAAGCATAGAATCAAGATGTTATTTAAGACAGCTGCAGTTTTTTTCATGCTGAATCTTTTTATGTATGATTTTACATTTGCAGTAGATATTCCTCTTTTGAGAGAAAAAAAAATCCAACTGTTATTGTATTAGTTGGAGCTGAATACAGTAGACTGTATCGTGCTGCTTGTACAGTCTTAACTGCATTTGTCTGGGTTAACTCTAACCACCTGGATACAATCTACACAGGCACTGTCACACACAACTAATAAGAGGCAAACACACACACACACACGCACACGCACACATACAATCTCACATTAACAGTAGCGCACATAAGGTCGCATGGAAGACAGTAACAGGGGCATGAGGAGACTCAAAATGAAAATAAGTTATTGTACAAACACACAAACACAGACAGTGACCTCCACAGCTGCATGACTGAAAGCATCTGACTTGATGACTTGATTCAATTACAGACAGGATACAATGGAGACAAATAGGGAGGTTTTGGCTTGTTATCCAACAGCACTGTTGTGCCAGCCTGCAAGTTCTTTGAGTCAAATAAGTTTTTAGAAGAAGGCACACATAAATATGGCATTGGAAACACAGAATTTATTTATTTATTTATATTTTCATTTTGATTAAAGAGTATTTGGAATAGGTGTAAAAGCGTACTGAATATTTTAGATACTGGAACATCTCATTTACAGTTTATGCAAGCAGCACACATAAATTGTTAAGAGGGAATAAGCTCATTGTGGAAGGTTCTACGATAAAGACATAAGTTTGTCTCATGGTTCTGGAATAAAGGAAGATTTAAGAGAATATACGAGTTCAAAGAAACCCTGCCGCAAAAAGGCCAGGACTCATACAAACTGCTTGATGGGTGTGACCTTAGAACCCCCAAGCAGTGCTATAAGAAATAAAAAGGCATCATGCCATCATGATCACATGGCCTCTCTGGAACAAAGTATCCCCAGTTTTGTGTAACAACCATTGGGTCACATGGGTTGCATGTAACTATTGTCATCAAAAACAATCTACTGCTGCTTAGATGAATCAGTTCCTTCTGCTTTTGCAAGTTCTACAAACCATGGGTGTAACAGGCCAGTCTGCTGTTTGGTTTCTCTTAGAAGGAAATTAAAGTTGCACAATTAAATCAACATTTGAAAATAATGGCTTAGGTCTTTGTGAGCTACTCAGGTATCTACTTGCTGATGTGCTTTGGACCATTACAGATGCACCAAATCTTGACATTTTTTCCCCCAGTGTTTAATCTTAAATACGGACCTTAACTTGGGCAAATGAGATGTGCAATGCTTAGTGTTTAGGTCATTTTTTATTTCCAATGGTTTAGTTGATTCATATTGATAAAATGGCAAAAAAAAAATTGTTTTCAAATTTAAGCAAGTTTCTTTGCATAGCAATTTGCCTTGCTACATATAGTCATAACTTAAATGTATTTTGCATTTAACAAGGTTATCTCTCTATCAGAAGTTGTTGGATGACTTGAAAAATTTAAGTGCAACTAAAATGCAAAAACCCAGGAAACTCTGCAATGGTACAAATACTGAACAAATACTGATTCGGCATGTGAATCCAAGGAATCTTATGCCAACCTAACATTGCATCCATGTTGTAAATATTAATATTGCAGCAACTATTGTGATTGGATATAGTAGGCAGATCTTGATTTCTAAGTAGACATTATTTTTTGTACAAACTGTTTTTCCAGATTAATTTCTTAGCCCATTAGATTTTTAGTTTGGATCCTGTAATTATTTATTCAACTAAATAAAGTAAAAAATAAAAAATAAAATAAAATAAAATCAAGTGGTTTAGGACAGTTGAAAGGTCAAGAACGAAGAATAAAAAGGAATAGGTATGGATGTCAGCCATAGTGTCCGTACATGTTAAAGTATTGTTTTGTGACATTACTCATTTTTATGCAAGCACATGTCCTTTTGCTGGCCATTTCCACTACTTAATCACTGAAAGATCACTCATGTACCCTTACAGTACAAACTTGTTAGAAAACATTAACATTAAGCTATTGACTAAAAGACTTTAAATTAAGTTTTAGAATATATAACACTTGACTGCTATGGGAAAAAACAGCCCTTCACCCCCACAGTAATCCAAAGACAGGAAGACATCAATGTAGAACATTAGTTTAAAAATCTACAGTTTATAGAAGTTTTCTTAAACTCTTCTCAATAGTTTCAAGCCAAAAGTCTAAAATTAATTCATATTGGTTAAATGATTTCTTTAAGTAAAATTGCCAGTTGGAAAACATTAACAGTACAAGATTCCCATTGTGCTATAGTCTATCCATCCTCAATTCAATCAGTGAAAAGATAACATTGCTGCAGCAATTTCATTATTCTATCATTCATTTCTAATGGATTATGGCCGTAATGGTGCACTCTCTAAATGACAACAGTAATGAAATGTTCTCCATTGTATTCCATAGACAAATGAGGAACACATTATATAAAATGAAGGCTAACAATGTCCAAAAATGTTCCCTCCTGAACCACAACTTACTGGAACTAATGTGCCTGGCAATTATGCATCAGTAACAGCAGCGCGTTGGTACAGCAGTGAGGACAAGGACGCATCTTGGTACCTTGACCCCTTCCCAGGGCTGGCCCGCAGCTATTCACAGCCATGTTTCCTTTTGATGTGAAACATCACTTTCTTTCTTGCCAAGTCTAAATGAACCTGGGTAATTAGAAATCTATAAACAAAGACGAATGAGACATATTCTGGGCCGTCTTTGTGCGTTGGAGTAGGTAGCATGGATTTCTAATGGACGCAAATAGGAGCACGGCATCAGAGTTCTGAGACCTTGTTCAGGCCTCAAAAGAAACAAAGAGTTTATTGAAGCAAATCATTTCGTAAACATCATGCTGCCATTATGTCCTTCTCCCTAGGACAATCAAAACAAACATGGGTCTTTTCTGCCTACTCCTTTGTATGATTAAGTTCATGCAGAGCACTAACCATCTAAAGTGGATGAGAAAACAATATTGTGGACCACAGGATCAATGCAATCCTGAGGCAATACTTCTCCGTTTCTTAAACTCACTTAATAGACTGCATTAGCGTATCCTACTCTCAATGCCGTGTTTCTTTTCTTCATATTATATCCACATTCACCTGGCATGATCTGCTATCAAGTGCACTCTTTAAATCAACATTATGCCATTTACTTAAATAAAAATGTTTGTAAATAAGAGAAAAGGCATGAAAAGTAAAATCAATGGCGAATCAATTATTGAAATAATTTAATCATTAACTCTAGCTTATGGACTCAAGAAATGTGCCAATTATTGAAGGAACCTCATATTCAGAGCAGTGATTAAGCCAAAACTGTGCAAATATTTGCATTAAAGATAAAAAATAAACCATAAATCTGTTCTGCTTAGGACTTCTCAAGTGGCATAGCGTTAGCGTCAACTGGTTCCAACTCTGCACCAAAATATCTCCTAATAAGAACCTTTTGCTATCCAATTACTAACTGGTAATCCAAAAAAATAATCAGATGATCTTGATGTTAATGATTTGATTTGTTTTTTTTCCGCTGCAGATGCAGAAGACAAGTGTGCACTGAGGTTTGTGTCGGGATAAAATTGGAAAAAAGTTCAGGGAGGTGTGAATACTTTTTCAAGGTTCTGAGTAAAGAGATCACAAATAAAAGTCACAGAAGGGCCAATCAGTGTATTCAGTGTATTCATTACAAATGAGACAAGCTGCATGTTAGAAATCCAGACTCAAAGCAAAATGATTTCTACTCATGCTAACAAATCAAAAGGTCAGCCTAAAGACTGCAGTCACATTTGAAAGGAGGCAAGGCGGCACTTTCATAAGAGCTAAAAAGCTATTAATTTAACACATCCAGACTAACAGCTGTAACGGAAACCAGGTCTGAAAAGATGCTTTAGTTAATGGAACCGATACTGTACTACGAGATGCTGCAGATGACATCCTGATGGGCAGAAAGGTTCCAAAGATTAGCGGATAGGCCAAAGTGCATCACTCAGGTTTGTTTTTTTCCCCATTCTCTCTGTGACAGTTGCTCTACCACTAACACCGCCTCCACAATTAGCGTCTTCTCGCAGAGACACACACATACACACGGACACCCCAGGGCTCTGCACAACCAAAACAGCATAATTAGACATCCCCTAAACAAAGCACATACTCTGTAATTACTCTGTAATGTTACATAGCACAGGGGACTCAACAAAAGCTATTTTCCCTGGATCAACCAGTGGTGCGCAAACACACACGCGCGCACGCGCTCCTTTCCTGTCCCACGTGTCAGAGACTGTGTATATTTATATTGATTTCACTGGGCAGAGGATTCCCAGCAGCCGTTAGTTGGGTTTGAGAGCATGCAGCAACACTCAGTCTGAATATCTGCCTTTTTTTTTTGGACTCACTGATATGTGCATGGCTGCTTAAACACGGCCACATTTGCGTACCTGACCCCACATTACGTTAAAAGACAAAGCAATTGAATTTCTCCTTGTCCAGGGACGAAAGCGCTGCTAAAAATAGAAAGAGACACACTCCTCTCTCCGTCTGTCTTCTTGCCTCCATGTCTCCAGGAAGGGACATGACTAATTTCTGCAGACAGAGCGACAGCATAAACACAGGCCCCAACACTTGGGCTGATACTGTTCTTGACAGGGCTCCCCTCAGCTCCAACAAACTACATCGCCTCTCCCCTCCCCCAAACTCCCAAGCCCACCCAATTTGATATCACCAGACACCATCCCACAACACATCCACAATATCTAGCCCCCCCCCCGTTACCGCCGCTGAGCGACCCTCGAGTCTACGCAGATATTTCTCCCAGTCCAGCGGCGGCAAATTAAATCTCTGTGCAGAGCCAAGTAGTGTGAAATCACATTGGATCTTAATCAGGGACTATTGTGTTCGCCGTGTTGAATATTTTCTCCTTTATTATGGGTGTTAGGCTTTATTGTGTCAAGTTTGCATGATTATTATGTCGCCATCAGTAAGTTAAGTTTTTTATATTCGCTCGTCCCGATGCTAGGTTTACTTCGCAGCTCTGTAGCAATAGCGTCTACTGAGCCCCTGGTGGGTCACAGAGCTACACCAACCAGTTTTAGAAACTGATTAATTAAGTTGAGAGGCCAGAGGTCACTCTGGAGGAGCTGCAAAGAGCTCAGGTGCAGCAACCTGTTAACAGGGCAGGTGCGTTCCACAAATCTGAGGCAGGAAAGCTAGAAGGTGTGCTTGCAGTTTGAGAGAAGTATTTTTAAATCTACTTAAGGTTGTAAACTCTAAGAGTTTTTTCCAACTTCTAATAAAACCTCCACTAAATGTATGTGCAGAATGGACGGCCTTTACATATGAAACCTATTAAAAAAAACAACAACAACAAAATGGATAGACGGATAAAAGGAGAGACGGATGTATGACTGAAAGCAATGGTTACTTAAATCCAATTGCACACTTTTTAGGAAACAAGTACTTTGACTCCTTAATGCAACATCAGCCTGTCATTATATTGAGAAACAGATTAACTGGACATAGTGTTCATGTTGAAATTGAATTGCTTAGATGCCAATTTGAATCAGATCTGGATGGTTTCTGCATGCTTTGGTGTTTAAGGACTGATACAGAGTCCGGAGGTTGAAGCTGAACCGCTGTTGTTGCGCCTGAGTCAAGAAGGGAGGCAATGACAAAGATATGGAAGCAAAGAAGTGTGAAACACAGTGGTGCTAGCGTTACACTTATACATGCAGTGCTGTTCGCTGTAAAGTACCATGCAAAAAAACAACAAAAAAAAACAAAAGACTGCTGCATTTATTCCAAAAAAAGTTTCTTTGCCCATTTGAGTCAAAAATTGCCAACATATTTATGCTGCAGCTAAAGAATGCGACAAAAAAGCGAACGTTTAAGAAACATAATCTAAAGTGCCCATGCTTCTCGACTTGCTGTTTGACATTGTACACTTGCAGATCCTCTTCAACAAACCCTCAGCAACAACCAAATGAAATGTGTGAAGTTACTTGCATACATTTTTTAAAATTATCCTAATAACAGTCCAACTTCCTTTTACATGCGTTCAACTTGCTTCTCTTTTTGGTTTTATGTGTTTGTATTCGTGTTTCCAATGTAGCTCGCATGCATTTGCACATTTGTGTGAGTTGTGGTACCTTGTAGCCGCTGCATGCCATTTGTTCGCAAACTTCCCCATCACTGTCAGGAAAACAGCAGATGCTGCCACGTCAAGAATGACAACTGAACAAGAGCTGCTTTTTACACGAGAGGAGGAACTACTTTGACTGGACCGTGAAGTTCAAATTATCTCTTTAGCAGTAAAACTGCGCAGTAAATCCAGTGGATTGATTTCAGTTGTTGGTCTACGTTTCCACACTTGATGGCATTAAACTATCAAATACAATTGTTTCCTTTCTGTTTTGATATAACTGGTTAAAAATTATAGAGAAATCTTAAATAAAATATTCTCTCCTGTGGTTTGCTTCTAGCATCGCAAGTGTTAACGGGCCACATTTCAGCTGCTTTCTGCACACCTTTCTTGAAAAAAACTGCTGTTTGAAGACAAAAGAAAGCAAGTCACATTACAAACAGACGCGAAGTTAAGCTATAAAGAGTGAAAACCCAGATTACACTGGTTGACAAAACAACATTGGCAGTCTTTCATCATTTTGCAAGTGTTGCAGATGAAAACAGGATGCGATTTTTAGAATTTAGTCAGGAAATCACAAAGTTCACTGATGGGTGACAGTTTGCAAAAAAATAAAAAATAAATTAATTATGTGTTGCATTATGTTTTTAAACAGAAATTAGAGCTAAGGTATTAGTGTCATGCCAATATGTAATGTGCCCAATAAAAGATATTAAGAAATGAATGGAAACAAATTTGTAAAGGCAAATTTACAGGGAGCAGGAAGGTAAGAAGTCATTTTCCAGCTCTGACGAGGCTTGCCTCAACATTATATGGAGACCGAACACTGGCATAGAGCAGTGTGTCAGCTTTTAGTCGCACTTAGAAACAGAAACACTTTTCACACTTGTGAGTGAAGCCCTTTTTTTTTCCATTTCTTCTTATAAGGATGCAACACTTTCTGCACAAAACCTTCAGACAATGCAACAGAAGCACCTCTCTGCTTGCTGCTTTTGTCACTGTCCTCAGTCAAACTTCCTTCCTTATTTCCTCCAGTTTCTCTTGCTCTGCTTCCTCTTTCTCTTGGTAACAACATATTCTCCAGCTGTTTTGATAGGTTCCCCTGCTTCGGCTAATGTCACTTGAGCGAGCAAGCATAAACCAACAAAAGGACAAAAAAAAAGCCGAAATTATTGATTTGATGTCAGTGTCAATTAGAGGGAAAAAAGAATAAGGGAGCAGCAGAGAGAAACAGATGATCCGGAGCCAAAAAAAAAAAAAAAAGGAAAGTATGCCGTTTGCGCCACATGGATAAACATAACTGAGAAGACAGTGGAAAAATTTAAATGACAATCCAAGAAAAACTATGAATGAAACATTGTAAGAACTAATCTAAGAGAAAGAGCATTGTTAGCAACAGAAACAAATAAATGTGCCTGAACTGGAAGTTTCCACATTTTACACATCACACACAAATCATAGCTTATTTAGTAAGACAAACTCTTTTTCCTCTGCTACTTTTACCAATATGTTCAGTAAGGGAACACCAGAAACAACCCTGCAGTTCAGCCCATAAGCAGATTTGCTTCCGAACCAGACCAAGATATATACAGGTACATCATGCGTGCATAACATAAAGGCCTGCCTGAAGATATTGTGAGTGACAGGTATTGAGGAAAGACGACAACGTATTGATCTCGCACACAGTAGCAGGACAAGAAGAGACAAGGGGGAAAAAAGCATAGATATCTAAGTAACGTGGATAACTAAAAAAAATCTGCATCATGTATTCTATTACCATATTTGGGATTTTACATCAAAGGAACAGAAAAAAGAGCATTATTGTGAAGTAAAGAAAAAAAAACTTGTTAATTAGTATAAAGTACACAAAATAAATCCCTTTTTTAAATTTGATCACATCAGATCCACAAGCTGCAATGTATTTGATTTCGAAGTGGAAGGAAAATGTTACATGGGTTTATTCTTTTTACAAAAAGCGTGTCATACTTTTGTTTCAAGCCTAAATCAGAAACCCCAAAAATCCTGCAACCAGTTGCCTGGTTAGTAAATAAAGGTACATCTGTGTGTAATTTAATCTCAGGATAAATCCAGCTGTTCTGTCAAAACGGCAGATCTATGAAGAGCCGTCTGGCATAACTGGAGCATTATTCAGAGAAGCAGAAAAAGCAGCCAGCAGTAACTCTGGAGGAGCTGCAAAGATCCGCAGCTCAGAAGGAATGATTTATTTCAAGGACAACCATCACACATACATTGCATAAATCTGACCTTTATACTGACTTGAGGAAAGCACGTTAGCTTGTTGCTAACGGTGAGCAGTTAGCGACTGCCCTGAAGAGACAGTGGAGGAAAAAGCACTGGACATACCATCTCCATTGTGAAACATGGAGGTGGCAGCATCATGCTGTAGAGATGTTTTTCCATCAACATGAATAAGAAGCTGGTCAGTGACAAAAGAGAGAAATGAAATAACCAAAGTAGCTTTTCATCCAGTCCACCTGAACTTAAGGCACATTGAAAAGAAGAACGGGCAGGAACAAATGGTTTCACTGTTTAAATGTGAAAGCCATCTATTGTTTGCCTTTTGAATCACATCGACAATTCACTCGACGTGCGCCGCCATCACTTAAAAACTCAAAATCCATCGAGCATTGTGTTGCACCAGGACAGAACATGCTTTTGCACATCACAAAAATTTAAACTAACCAGCGATCAATGGCTGCAAACTACTAACATGCTGCTAAATTACATAAATGCTTTCTTGGAGCAGGATTTCCTCTCTCATGTGGCCCAATGTACAAATTACACACCTGTTAAGGAAATAAGTAAGGTGCATTTGAGATCCATCTGGTGGCATGATGAATGTGTCTGATTGTGTGTGTGTGTCTGCATTTAGGCACATTGTGCAGGAGATTGTAGGGCATTCTGGGGATACTGTTATTTTTCAGAGGACATGATGTCTCATCACACATACACACACACGCAGTCAGGCAGGCACACACGCAGTGTGTCACTGTGCATTACTGTTGCTTTCTGTGGGTGCCGCGTCCAGACAATGACAGGCAGGCAGGAGCCACAGCATAATGAGAGAGAGCAGGGGCCTTTGCTTACACACACACACACACGCATACACACTTCTGCATGCACACTCAAATGCAGAGGGCAGTCGGCTTCACTCCGTCCCCTAACCTCTCAATTACCCAGCAGGCTTTTAGTGCCACTCTGCTCCACTACAGCAAATTACCGAGGGCCCTGTCTCACTTAGAGACCTGTGACTCTATGTGTGTGTGCGTGTGTTTCAGGGTACGGGTGCTTGACGGAGGTAGAGCAGGCGTGTGTGTTTGTGTGTGCGCGTGTGTTGTGCTAAAGCAAGCAGAGCTAAAACGGCGGCTGGAGTCCAGCAGAGGCATGTGAAAAGCTAATAAAAGTGTTTGAATGCAACTGCCATTAGGCTAATACCTCTCCACTGGTTTGACACACGCACACACACACCGGACACACAACATGCGTGTGCAGAGAGGCACATCCACAGCAAGAGAGAGGAAAGAGGAGCTGACAGGGTTAGCTATTGCACCCTCTTTTAGATCAAATGTAGCTCTCTGGCTGACAGAGCTGGCTTTTATTGAATGAGATATTAAAGAGTTGTTAGATGAAGAATACCGATGCTAATGACTACAGATGGCTGTTTAATTGCAACATAATTTGGGGCAACTTCTGAGAAAATCTACACCCCTCCCAACCCTTGTACACCTGCCTCCGTTCGGGTCAGGAAAGCAGCTTGTCGGGCACGTGGAGCCGCTTCTGTAGCGAAGCAGCAGATATTGGTGTTATTTTAAATCAAGCCCCACTGCAGATGACCTGGCAGAAGATCTGCCTCACATGAAGCACAGATCCATACTTGTGTCCCGTTTTCACCGAGTGGTACGGCACGGGTCGGTGTGGTTCGGTAAGCGTGGCTTGTACAATTGAAACGTACTACACCATTCAGGCGGTTCTTTAAGTTGTAGGTCTGAGACAGTGGTAAGGTATGGTCGAAGTGGAGCTACTGGCGTAACACAACACAATCAATCCATTAATGGCGGACAGAAAAGTTTCATCGGGTGACTCCAGCATGAGACAGTCTGGTGTGTCACATTTGCCGTCGCTCTACCAAGACGCCAGGTTAGGCGCTTGCCTAGTGAGACTCCAGCTGACATTGGAAATGTTCTCCTATCTACACTGGACAACAAGGTAGCATACCAAACTGACCAGCGGCACCACTAGGTGGAAACGAGGCATTGCATCTCTGGTGAAGATCTGTAAAAGAAATCTCAATTAGATATATCAAAATTCCTGGTCCTACATCGTTATAGAAATGTAGCAAAAAAAAAATCCATTTATACTTTATGCGTTTAGTAATATCTCATTATTCATCAACAGCTTACTATTTCTCTGGGGGTGTGAATATGATGCAATGCAAAGGCTCTACTCCAGGTTATTCTTAAAAATAGAAGAGACAAGAGAACAAAATCAAATGTATGTCCAACTTAAAAAGTCCACTCATCCAAACCTGCCCATGCCTACAGTCAAAGCAATAAAAAGTGTTAAACATTTGGAACCGTGATAAACTGGGATGAATGGGGGCACAACTTTATGTTGTCCTTACGATAAGAGAGCCAAATGTTGAGGCAATGGTTAGCAAATCTTGCACTTTTCTCATCTTCTGAACTGGTACAGTTCCTTTAGGTTACTCGGGTCTGAGAAACAAACACTACTATCTGTTTTAAAGTCCAGAGGAGAGCAGGCCTTTGCTAGGACCGCACCTAAATGGTGGACCAAACCGCCTCTTCAGATCGGGTCCTCCCCAACGTTAGATGTTTGTAAGCTCATATTCATTCCTCGACTTTTAATCAGAATGAGTTCTGACGACTCTAAGGGGGTAATTTCTCGCGCAAGTTTGTCATTTTATGTTTCCTTTTAAAATTCCTCGTCACCCTTTGTTTTTATCTCAGTTGATCATTTTAAAGCGTTTTGTTCAACAGCTGCTGTAAATGTGCCATACAAATAAATTTAACCGACTTAAGGAATGTAAAAGTCTCTGATGCTCACTGCCATCTCAGTCTCATTACATCTTTTTGAAAATATGAAGGCTTTGTGCACACTATCACATCAAGAATTGGAGAGCTGTATTTTTCTTCCACTAATTTGCCATAATAAAAGACTATAAGATGACACATTTTAAAAGGTGGATAAAAATATGTTGGCGTCTGAGATCATTTTCATCTCAAACTGAAATAAAAGAAGGTAAGTAACCTTGTTAGTAGCTGCTCAAATCTGAAAGTATCTCAGTTTAAGAAAATGTGGTTCATTTAATAGGTTTGATAACTATGTCTTATCTTGAAAGTTTTTCCAATTTTTCAATTTTTTTGAAGAATTTAGCTTCTGCCATTTCCACAAAATTTCTAGTAACATTCACAAAGTTCCCCTGAGAAAGAAAAAAAAAAACTGGACTCAATTGGTTCTAGTTTATTGATGTGTGAAAGTAATAAATGGTTTTCTTTGATTTTGGTTGTGCTCTTTTTTCCCCCATTCAGAAAATGATGCCATTTGACATCATTTACATCTCAAAAGCAGTTCTGACATTTCAAATGCAGACTTATTTGATGATGAGAAAAGAGCAAATAAGAAGAAAAACTATATTATTGTGTCATTTATTGCCATCAGGCAAAAAGAAAAGGCAGTGATAACTGTGATTTATCATGATGTTAATTAAGAAATTGATGTTTGAACCATCTTGTCCTTATTGGTTCAATGAGAGCTTACAATTCAACATATTTAATTAGTATTATTATTATTAGTCATGTAGCTATAAAAACAAAATGCATATATTTAAAAAAAGGTGAATCCTATTTTTTTTGGAAGAGTATCTAGTTTGCAGGGACAAATGCAGTATTTTCCAAATATTTTTCATCACTACTTGTATCCACATTGTGATAAACATGCAACAATAAATATTGCAAAAAAATATTTTAAAAATTCAGTCAAATTCCATTTTTAATAGAACATAATCTGTTTTTAGTGAAAATGTCTGTTTACTACTTTATTTCAACCAGTACATTAAATATGAGTGGACTGGGTCACTGTGTGGCACAAACCAGCAGCAGTCATTGACATGCTGTCAGGTGCTTTACTGTTTTGTTTTGTACATTTTTGAAATCACCCTAAGTCGCACACTGAGCATTTATTTCCTCTCGTTCGTCAATTTGACATTGTGAAAAGTTATAAATATGAATCAACATAGCTTTGAAGTTGTGACGGTAGTGTCGAGAGGTTTGACAAAACGATAGTTGCTTTTCCTAAAATTGCCAAGAACTCAAAAAAAAAAAAAAGTATAGAGAAACATGCAATCTTTGGCACACAGGCTGTAACATGGGGGTGGATTACTAAACTAGAGAGAAGTGCAACATAAAATCAAATACAATCCACCTGCAGCACACATCTAATTGAGCAGATTGGTATCACATTGACTAAACTGCATAAGAGATGATTTGTGCCATGAACACAAGGAGATACAAGAAATTGGTTTAGACACAGGAAGCACAAAGTGGTTGTGCATAAGCTACTGTCTGTTCTTTTGCTTGTTTGTGTTTATGTGTCTGTTGCGCCACTGTCTCTTGCCTTTACTGCAGTAAGAGATGTTAATTAAGCAGCAGCTCTTGCCGTGCTGCTGTGCTGAGCAGGAGAGGCCACAGCGCAGACAGAGTGGGAGAGAGGGGGACAGGATCAAAGCGAGGGTCTGTGGCCAGGAGGCCCCCTCTGTGCTTAGATGAAATGCAGCAGTTAGAAACTTTAAAGACTTCCTGCCATTAGCCTGGACCTGAGTCCTTTGCAGGCCAGGGCCTCCTCCCGCCCTCCTCTCCGAAAACAATGAAAAAGAGACAGAATGGGGAAGACAAAGTACAATAGATTCGATGACTTTAGACATTCGGTTGTCCTCACAACAGATTTGGAAGACACAAAGGCAAAAAGTAAAATGTATAACTAGGAGACAAATTGTGGAAGTATCATCATCAGGGCCTGTTTCGCTACTAGTGTGACTGTGGCAAAGCCAGTGAAGTCATGAAATAGGATCATAACCTCCACCTTTTTCAACTTTACCTCACAAGGAGGCATATTCCAACAATACAATGTTGCCAAAAACATGCCAAAACTAGTTTTAAGAACACATAAAATGAGCTAAGTTAAAGAACACAATATCATTAGGAGGTGCTTGCTTTAGCAAGAACAAAGAAGGAAGGTAGATGAAAAGATGGTTATGAACATGTTAATGGTTTTTACTAAGGAAAACCATTAGCATAGATGCATGATATTGGATTTCTGGTCGATATCCGATATGGCGATATATTAAAACTTATTTGGCTGATAACCGATACCAATACCAATACTTTTTTCTAGACCTACTAACTGAAACTACATGGCGATCTCTACTATGGAATTAAAATACTGCATTATCTTTGTCAATTTACCCTGCTACCAAATGCTAAAAAGTAGGCTGCAATACTTTAATATGTTATGTTTAACATCAAATTTATTAATTTCATCTGCTGTCTCTAAGGCAATGACAACAATCTAATTCATAAATCTTTACAAAACTAAACTCAACCTGTGAACAAGTGAAAAGCACATCAGTTGTGCATTAATATTTAGCTGTTTCTTATGACGTTCTGTGCTGCAGGCATCATGGTTTGCCATATAAGGACAATACCTTTTATATTGGTGAATTATTTTGACCGAGTGGCCAATGTCCGATATTAAATTTCACAGCTAATACTGGCCGATACCAATACTGATGCCATGCCAATAATATGATGCATCCCTAGTTTCTACAATCTTCACCTTCAAACTGAACAACAAACTGGAGCAGGCGGCCTGAGCTACAGTGGAATTGCTGAAATCAAAGCACTTAAAACTATTCTTGTAAAGAATGTGAGAAAAGTATATCTCTACTTATGCAAAGTTGCTGTGAAAGGTGGTTCTACAAAAATATTTTCACTTCATCTTATACAATCCTCAATAAAATCAACTGAAGTTTGTAGTTGTAGAGAAATATAAGGGGTATGAAAACTTATGCTATGCGCTGTATTTGTGTTGAAATAATGGGTTGCTTAAGAACAAGCACTTCCACCTGGGCTGTATTAGAGGAAGGAAGTGCCTTTACTGTCCTTTCAGAGTGCACACAGGCATGGACGAACACACTCTGCAGAGCCAGGGGCATGATCTGACCATCTCTTTGGGCGGCAGCGAACATAGGAAGCACACCAAGGGCTAACGAAGGAGGATCAAAGAGCACATTACCATGCCTCCCCTCTTCCTCTTGCTCTGTCTCTTTTCCTCTCTTTGCCGTTCACAAGCAATAAGAGGCCCGCCGGCCGCCTGTCCTTGTGCTTGTTAGACGGTGACAATAGGACGTGCCCTGAGCAAAAGGAAATGAATTATTTACTTTGCTCCCTCTTGTACTCTTGAAGAAAAAAAAAAAAAAGACCCTTTTCTTGTTTTACCATTGAACTTACTGCTCTCGTATTCCATGCGCGCCCTGTTCTGTGGCCTTAGATGTTAAATGCCTAGAATAATTCTGTTCACCGTTGTTGAAGATAACTGTCCATGGTCGTACGGTGCAGAACACTCAAGGTAGAGAAGGGTGCACACTTGAAGGGATATAATCATGTATTGTGTGTAGACAAGGCTGTTTCAATATGCACGCCCTCGCTCAAACTTTCCCTTTGTCCACGAGGAGTTCGTGGCGAACAGGGTGACATCTGAGGGCGCTGGAGTGCAACGACGGCGATAAAGCGGAGGGTAGGTGCTGTGGTTCATCTGCGCCTGATAAGCATAAGTCTGCTAATTAATCTGATTATAAAGAGACAATTAAATCCATGAAGCGGCTTGATATCCCATGACCCCCGGCAGAAGAACAAGACCCTTGCAAGCGAGGCTGCCCTCACCGCAGAGCTGACAGGAGCTGACAATGGTTAACATGAGTTCGCGTCACTGTGTGTGTATCTGAGGACACGTTCTGCTCAGCACAATATGCCCTTGGTGAAGTGCTTCCTTAATTATTTCACTTATTCTCACACATACTCACTTCCTCCCTCCATCTCTCTCATTCTCCAATCACACATTTTTTTTCTCCCTTCATCATAATTTCTCCTCACACCCCTTCCTCCTCTTCACCGTCTCCTCTTCTCAGTTCTCATCTGTCCGCCCCTCCTTATCCTCTGTCTTCCTCTGTATCTTTTCCCCTGACCCTGCCTCTGTTCTTAGGAGCCTTAATGACCATCTTTGAAACAAGGGGGGAGTAATGGTCACCTTGATAATGATGATGGTTGTGTTTGGTAAAGCGGTGAGAGTGCTGGGGGCAGAGCGTGGTCTGTCAGGACAAACGCGCCGTTCTCCCTCGACTGCTCCTGTGCAAAATTGGAAACTAGAAAAGACTAAAACTTGTTTTTTGGAGAGATCCATGGATACAATAGAATTAGATAAATTTAAGCTTGAACTGCTGTCACCAGTGGCTGGACAGTCAGGAGCTCAAAAATCAAAATCTGAATTTGAACTTTCAACTTCTCTTGTTCTCCCCATGCCAGAGTATGCATATCTGCTTTTTGTCACAATGATGTAGAAAGACAATAAGGCTTTATCATTACACTCTCCTACAAAAAGCTTCTCACCCCAGCATGTAGAAGGCTTGAGGGATGGCATCCCTCTGATTAATTCAACTATTAAATTATAGGACTACAATTCCTTTAGGGTTGGTTAGTTAATCCTTCATCACAAAAAAGGACTGTGACGTCACAGAAAAGTGATATCGCGGTCATGATGCAGCAGGGTACTGAATTACACAACAATCCCGATATACACGCTTTATTTATTACGGGAGCACATTAAAGATGCAGAACGTAACTTTTATAGAAAAAATGTTTTTTCAATTATTTATTAAGATTGTCACTATGTAGTGACACTACAACCCGACAACTCTGTGGTCCTAGTGTCAGTTTTCTGTGTCTCTTGCCTTGTGAACTGGGTCTATGAATACTATTAATAACAGCCTAAAATGTCAACTATATAACTATTTTCAATCCATTAGTAACATTCTTTTTTTTAAATCAAGTACTTTTCACATATGGTAAGTCGTCACCTCTGCTCCCAGTGTAAATAGCGAATCATTTCCCCTGAATTTCCTACGTGTGGGACAATAAAGGCTTTTTCTGTCCTATTTTTCTGTTAGGGCAGGAAGGCTAGAACATTTTTTTTTTCAGTCTTATATGTTTTCAAATTGTTATTGAACAGAAATTGGGTAAAACTGACATGTTTACCAAAACTGTAGACTGGAAATGGGGAACAAAATTCTGATCTGTCCATCTCATTCTTTTCTTCCATTTTCTTGTTTTTACTAATTTTTCACCCTCCTGTGAGATCAATACTTAAAAACTGGGGGCAGACAAAGTGCTGCAGGGTACACAAGATCTGTGTGGACCCTGGACAATCCATCTCTACACACCGCTACTGGTGGTGGACATGAAAGCGCCTTCATTAGCTGCGCCAAAAGACTCATATATTTCTCACAGGGCATAAAAGGCCATTGTAAAAACGCCCTCTGTTCCCTTTCAAACATAAAACGTGTCAGACGGCACAAAAGGATTCCAGTCGTCACAGGGAGCGAGGATCATTACCGAACAAGTCGGCAGAGGCCGTGTAAAGTGAGCGCAGCATTGAGAGAAAAAAAAAAATCAAGATTAGGGGGCATATTGTAAAAGGCGAGCGGGCTTAGAGAAGCCTAAAAGAGGATGTCTTTTAGATAACACACGCATAACGAGGAAAACATATATCAATGTGAAAAATATTCCCAGGTAGTCTTTTACGCCTCAGCTCTATGTCTTTTTGTCCGACTTCCTGAGTGTACAAACCTTGAGTTAGGGGAGCATCTGCTCTGAAAGCGCCTTTCTTTGAGTCCTTGGACAAATAATGACTGCACTGCAAGTCTATTATGAACCACACAAACCTTGCACACTGTTCTATCTTCCTCTCCCAAAGAGAAACTCTACAATGGAAGCGTCTTTCTAGATTTCAATGGTCCCCAGCACCCCACACCCCCCTCCCTCCGCAGCTCCCATCTGCAGGGAAACTGACCCCACACGACTTGCGAGGGAACTTCATTACTGGTAGGGTGCCGCGGTCAAAGTCGTCTCTGTGGTACAATGCCCAAACAGCCATTGTTCAGGTAGCAAATCGCTGCACTTGAAGAAAGGTTGTCCCTCATGGAGTACAACTGGAATTCAGATCTGGTGAGATTTATGGAGGGAGAAAAAAAAAATGATGCCTGGGATATCAGCTGAGCCCCTTGACAAAAGAGGCTGATTGAGATTGACCTCTGCCCTCTGCTGTACAACAGACAATGCTGTATCTCTTACACAGGCTCTCTTTATGCGATGAAACACAGACAGCAATGACCCCCCCTGACCTGTGCCATTATCCCCCCAGAATTCTTTTCAGTCTTTTAATACAAGAACGAACGAGTCGGCAGCCATGACCAAAGCTGAGGCAGTGCCAGACATTTGGGCAGCATACTTCATATTGAAAACATACAAAAAAAAGGAGGCGGGAACAAAAGATGTGAATAAAACTGTTAGTGTAAAACAATTGCATTCCATTTTATGTTCCTCACAATAAAATAAGGCTTTGTTCCTATTCTTCTGCTAAAGCCCACTGGTTCCATTAGTTCTTTGTGGTTGAGAACGGGATTTGCAGATTCAAAGCAGAGAATCGGAGCCTGTGAATTAATATTCTTTTTTTTATTTATTTATTTTCAAGGTCATTTTCTTCTGTTAAACGAGAAATTCAACTTGTTTTCTTTCTCGCTGTGACAAATGTGTGAATACTGAGTAAAAAAAAATATATATATATCTGGGCTTTGTTATCAAATGAAACCCAAAAATCCAGGTGTAAAGATTTACATCTTAAAGTTACACTAAAGACCCATTCACTTAGTCGTCATTTTTTTATTTTTGCACTCCCATGCTTCACTTTAGATAGAAGCGTCTTGTGTGGATTGACCTATTTAGAATATACTGCACAAATAAACACAACAGAAACAACACTTTGAGGAGGAGGAGGAGTAGGAGGAGGAGGAGGGGGGGCTGTAATGAACTACGTTCCGGTATTTGTACGCCAGCAGATCAACTTGTCTGCATGGCTTAAAAGACTCATTACATTATTAAGCCACACAGCGGTGATTTGTTTGCAAGTACAACAAGGCTTGCTGTGCTGAACATTACCCATCTGGGCTGAGCTGTGGCAGCGTGCGAGCATACGTGTCTGTGTGTGAGCACGGCAGCGGAAGAGGAGGGGGTGGCTGGGAGGAACACCAACTATCTCAGCAGATGTGTTCAAGATGGAAAGCTACTGGTGACCTGTGTAGGGAACGACCGGCGTATTAGTCGGACAGCACAGATTACAGAGTGCTTACAAGGGGTCAGACTCCAGAGAGTTTACAGGGGAGCTAAATGGGAAAGGAGAGGGTGTGTGTGTGTGTGTGTGTCTGTGTGTGTGTGTGAGGGTGGGGGGGGGTCAAAGATCGTGAGAGGAAGCTTGTACAAGAAAATGTCTTTATGGCGATGCTAGTAGTGGCTACCGGCAGAGCGTGTGGTGGTACCGCTTGATTCTGGTTTACCGCACAAAATCCGAACAAAATTCATGAAAGTCTGCAATGTGAAATTTAAAACCATAAGAAGACTTTTACTAAGGACAGTGCAGGTATAGTATTTATTCATGTTCATAAAAGACAAAGAACGCACAGTTCTTTTGAACAATCTCATTGTTGAAAAGAACATATTTATCAGTTCTTTTAAACATTTTTATTATAGCCACACAAAAAAATTTAAAGCAGAAAATGCAATTAAAGGTGGTAATGAACTAAAGAAGAAAAGGCGACGTCAGTATAAAATAAGGAAAGAAGTGGCAAGGAAATAGTAAGAATCTATAAATAAACTCTAAACATCACTTTAGGCAGGTTTACATGAAAGTGTTCCTCCTCTGGGATAAAACTAGGATAATATGTGTTGCAGTTTTACATAATTTTTAAATTTTTTTAACTGTTTCTGATACTGTCTGACGGAGTTAGTGGTTTGTGTTTATCCATTTTATCTTATTTAGGGCGAAATCTTGTTTTCAGAACTTTCTCTGAACCAAATATTTCAAACTCGTATATGGCTTTTTTTAAAACCGGGCTTTCTTCTTCAAGGGCATGTGACAGAAAGCCTCCGACAGCACGAGTCCAACAGCAGGCCTGACCAAGGCTAATTGCATTGCTACGTCCAAGCCTTAAAATGCCCCCCCAGCATCTTTGATTATGTTGAACTTGTGTGATCATGTGCTTTTTCTTTTGGATTACCTCAATAGTTAAATTGTAAAAACTTCCCAGTGTGTAATTCATATGTTAATTTATTTCACAGGGCAACATTTGTCCGGAGTCTTCTATCATTTAATCTGATTAGGTCCCCAACAAGAGGTTTACACAATCCTCTTCAGTCCGAACTATGACATACTTGTGCACATTAAGAGCGGCCGGAGCAATGTGACTGTGTTGGCAGTCTACATAGAGAGAGTCCAACTGTATCTTAATACAACGTTTAAAGTGCAGGGAAGCACAGCCGTTGCAGATAACTTATCTCCCACATTCTGCGAGGGAATACTTCTGTCACTTGGCTGAAGCGTTTGATTGCAGGTATATGCAGATTCTATCGGAGGCTGGGTGAGGTGTTGTGAGTGTGAGGGCTTATCGGGAGTTAGCAGGAAGCCGCTCTGCCACAGTGGGATCCACAAACACCTGTTGAAAAGGAGCATGAGCGCTGCTGAACTTGACATGATAAGAGACAACAGTTGGACAGAAGACCAGGACTGCACGCCGTTGCGGTGAGCGAGCAGGGAGGAAAAGACAAAAGTTTTCGTGGGAAACGCGTCGCTTTGCGCCGTGGAAACTCTCAGAGGAGCTTCAGCTGCTTTACTTTTCCCCCCTTGTTCTGCCCGTTTTAACCAAGGAGGAACGCTGAAGACCGGCCTGGCTCCAATGAATCTTTGTGAAGATTAACAAGCAGAAAGCACATGTGCTCTGAGGGAGGTTCACTGCAATAATTACTGAGCCCTCCCGGTTGCATCTGCCTCATGCGAACTGGTGGCGAGCCAACGAACAACATGCGCTGAAAACAACAGCCCCTCTCTGTTGGTACTGCTGTCGCTCACTTTTTTTTTTTTTGCTTTACTTTATAAAAATAAATAAATAAACTGCCTCCCTCTGCCTTTTCGTCTCTCTCTCTGTCCCCCATCTGTCTCTCTTCCGTCTTCTATCTCCATATTCCACATCTTTATCACGTTTGCCGTTGCTCCTGAGTGCTCCCTTTTCACCCTTCCTACTCTGTTCCCACTCCTCCTCCCTGCAGCCGAGGCCATGTGGTCCAAGCGAGGTAGCAGGGTGACAGAAGCCGGACCCTTTGGTGTCGCAAGTTCCTTGTCTCACTTACGAAGTGATGCCGTTCGAGTCTGCTGAGTGTCTGTGCGTGTGTGTGATTCGAGGCGATGTTCTCGAGGGCAAAGCGAGGTGTGAGAGGATGATGCACTTGATATACTGTGAAGAGAGGAGGAAGACGCGAGGGAAAGAAGTGGAGGGTAGAGACGTCCAGGGGGAGGGCGGGGACCAGGCTGAGCTGCTTGCTCCGAGCACGCCGCCTACTGGACCTCGCTTTAGTCCGATGATGAGTCAAGAAGTTCACACTGGAAAATAACTTGGGGGAGAGCTTCAAGTGCGAGGAGTTGAATTTTTGGAGACCTTGTAGGAAGACACGCTTTGCAAACTTAAACTTGCATAAATTTTCAAAACAAAATCAGATATTTGAAGGTGGTTATAAACTTGCAGGATTTACAGGGTGCAATACACTTTAAAATGTAATCCGTGCAGAGGAGCTGTCATTTAAATGTGCCTTTTTAGCAAAGAAATCACACAAAAAGTTCATTTTTAATTCAATCCGGCATCAACAAAAGATATTTGATTTCTTAAAGTACTAAATTTGTTCATATTTTCTGAGTTTTTTTTGGTTTTTTTTGCTTACTTGGCAGATGATGATTACAGCTGGAATAATGTTTGCCTTTTTTGACATGCAGGTAGCACAGACACATTTCAACTAATGTGCAGTAAGCCACAGGTTTCCTTGTAAAATAAATTAGAAAACGGAGCTTCTCCGTTCATTTAAGCTAAAAATAAACTATAAATAAACTTGTTTTGTTTGTTTTAAAGAGGTCTATGATAAAATGCTGTACCATTTGGTTTAAAAAGCTTAGCTTCAGGTACGAGCAATCACTTGAATAGCTACAATAAAAATCATCATTATTATCATTCATGACTCTGCGCACACCCAACCTGGGTAAAAGCCAGAATCCATCTCAATTTTGTGTTTTCTAAACATATTAAAGGCCACAATGCTGTCTTTGTAGTTTTCAGATGAATTGATAGAAGAGCGCTTAACAAATAATTTTAGTTGAAATTACTATTTTGCTGCAATTTTGTTTTATATTGGTTTACATACAATCTAAATCCTGGAAATGTATTTTGGTACATGCTAAGTGGTCATAAAAGCTTCAGGACAAATAAAGTAAAGTACTTTTAATGCAATTTGCTTACTGCTGATGGTCTTCTGTTAAATTCAATCCAAACTTAGTGAAACTCCACTTAAAAACACTGATTTTAAATGCAGTAAACATGTAAGTAGCACTTAAAACAGTCAATCTGATTTTGGCATATATTAAAGCAGTCATTGTGGAAAACCACAATGATTTTTTTTTTAAACACAGCGTGTGAGACATCTGTTGTGTTCTAATACAACAGACTGACACTTTGCAGGAAATACTCCATTTGCCAAAACAGTTTTTATGGGGGTAGGGGGTCATTTCTTTGCTGTTTTTATTCACCACATACTTAATATTGTGGTTTTTGTTATTGTAGCTTCTGGTTGTCTCCTGTGGCATTCAGTAGATATGGCACAAAACTAAAGTTTAAATTTTGAATGCAGTTTGAAAGGAGGAAAATAATTTCCAAAGCACAAAAACATTAACACTGACAATATCTTTTGTGCTATAAAAAGGAAACGGGTTCCGTATGTTCTTATTTTACAACCTAAAACTTCCCGTTTGAACCACAGATCTATTAATCAGTCGATTTTTTTACCAACTTTAAACATTAAGAGCCTTTTTTTTTGCCAAGTTTTCTTCACAAATGGTTCGTTGGAGGTGGTGCATTGGATATTATTGGTCTATTTCTATCCAATTTACAATTATCTTAATAAAATACATAGAAACTGTGGATGAAATGTGACAAAGTTTAAGGGGTAGAAAGTGTCCTGTAAGCATTAGTGGTATCATCATGTTGTTGTACCCTCGATTCTTCTTTTTAAAGTTTTTCTGGTTAATTGTTTTTTTTTTTTTTTTTTTTTTTTTTTACTAATTTGTGTTACCATGGCCTATAACTACAAAAACTTCTTTGACAAAAACTATTTGAAGCACTGAACTCTTATTTCAACATCGCCCAGTTGAGTAACCGAGGTATTCGGTGGCCTCTGCCGCCCGTCGCCGACAGACAGAGCAGCATGTCTTGACTCTTTGGACCGGAGCCCTTTGGTGTGCGGCACAGACGCTGAGCAGACATTGCACAGCCGTTGCGTGGACGTGGAGGCCTCGGGTCGCCGCTACACTGTTATTAAAAACAGTGTGATCGCATGTTGGCTGTTCCTTCTCCTCTCCCCGTCTCTCCTCGCTCTTTTCTCTCCTTTAGCATGAAACATCACTCCTGCTTTGCCCTCTTTTCTGCAGCACAACTACTGGAGTCGTTTGAACGCGTTTTCAAAGATGGGGACTGAAGTGGCTTTCGTAGAGATCATCCTGAGGCATTTTTTTAAACTTTAGTCCAGAAGAAGTTTCATCTACATAACAAAAATATTTCTTTTATAATATTTTAAACATCAGAAGTAATTCTGTGGGGGAACTAGGACCGTTACACCGTGTGGAGAATCTATATTTTTTTTGTATTCTGCTATGTTGTATTGGTATTAAATGTTAGTTTTCACTTAGCTCTGTTCAAGCCTTTGTGTTCTCTGGTATCACCTACAGCGTGGGACCTGGGAAACCGTCGAAGACGCCATCAAATGTCTGCCGGTGAGACGTGATGACTTATTCTAACGGATGCAAAAGATCCTCATTTCTCCCTCATCTTCCTCTAATTTTGCTTTTCGCTTTCTGGTGAGAGCACCGTAAAATGGGCTCTATCACAATACCCATCACAAGCTGCCTTTATATATATATAAAAAAAAAAAACACCGCATACAGAGGTGTGCGATGGTATTCAGCTGCCAAAACATTCAAATTACAAAGACTTGATGGAATTGTATGCATTCAGATGGAAAACTCATATGCATAGGCAACAAGTCAATTCAAAGATCATCTCTTTAAATGAAACACAGCTTGGAAGAAAAAGAAAAGTCCAGAACACAGACGGGGTGGAGCAGCCGAGGTACACATGAAGTCCAGAGTTATTCATCACTGAGTAGAGGGGTCACAATGCCTATGTAAACACTCACTCCCTTTTTGTTTTTGTAAATTAATCATGTTTTTTAATGCCTTTTTTTTCCTGACAAAAACAGAAAACCCCTTAACATGAAAGTGAAAACTGATTTCAATAAAATGACAAATATTACACCTAAAATGAGTGACTGCATAAATATTCACCATTGTAAAGCAAAGGACTTAATCCAACAGAGGTCTGTCCAACTGGTGCTAGTAGTCCAGCAATGTGAAGCCTTGTAGAGCTAATAGGTCAAATTAATTCAGCAAAAACACGTGGAAATCAATGGAGAACAGTTTATTCCCCCATCTGAAAAAAAAAAAAAAAAGGTCAGCTTTGGAGAACATTTATTTTATAAGCAAGACAGCAGCCTGAAGCATCCAGCTAAAGCTACACAGACAGGGTTCAAAGAAAAGCTGGATGTTCTGGTGTGGCCCAGTCAAAGCCCAGTCACAGCTGATATTCATGCAAAAAAGAATGGATTAAATTAAATAATGTATGCTGTGACTGCAGCCAAAGGTGCATCTATACAATTCTTACTTTATTTTATGTTAAATATTTGTCATTATTTTTGTAGAAGTCAGTTTTCACTTTGACATTAAGCAGAATCTTTGTAATTTTTTTTTGTCTTTGGTTGATTTTTTAAAAAAGCACCTAAAGGGTAAAATATCCAATGTGATAAATACTTTTAATAGCCACAGTGCAGATGCACCAGTCAGATGCAGAGAGACATTTAAAACCCGTGTCGGAAGTTTTAAATGAGATTGAACATTTGAATGTAGCACAAAAAATAGTTTACTAAATGGTCCCAAGTTATGCTTTAATGCCCATCTCCCTACTTTCATCTGTTTTTTATTAGACACACAGAAATACACCATATTAAAAACTGTCCATTCATATATCGACTGAACATAGTGGAAGCTCCTCGAAAAAGAATTAGATCTTAAAGCATTTTGACTTAGTGATCACTAAACGGAGTCAAGCAAAAAATGGCAACATGCATCATGAAACAACATGCGAATAACAGCACAAATTCTGTTATTTTAAAGGCTTTTTGGTTGAATTTATGCCACACGCTGATCAATGAATGACATCCGGCTCTATACATTTATTTTAGACCTAACCTTGTTGCATACAATTTAGGGCTGTGAAATGCACCGTGAAAAGCTCAGAATGCATAAAAAGCCGCAGCCTGAGGGACAATTGTTATCGCTCCCTTCACCTGGATCCAATGTCTTCACCGACGCCTCTCTGCTGTCAGGTGTGTGTCAGGCAGAGAGCGGAAGCGACCAATAAAAGTTCTCGCATGTTCATCTGGCCCAGTTACTGAGAATTAAACACTTCAGCGTGGAAACTTTGAATGGTTGGGATGACCATGGAAAGGGAAATTTATACGGCTGTGTAATTTATTCATTTAAAGTTGAGATTACCCGAACAGCAGATCCCGTGTAGAATAAATCCACCACTTTATGTGCTTGGGTTGAGGTGACTGAATTTAGTTCAGACTTACAACATGATTTTAAAATGTTTGAAAGGCTGGTGGAGCAATATTTATGAGGAATCAACTAGATACGAGGCCATCTAGTTTGTTTGTTTTTATGTTTAATCCAGTAAAGTACAGAATTGGAAGAGATTTGACTCTTCATTAGCCATATTTTACACTTTTTTTCACACATTATAAAACTAGAAATTGCAAAACTACAAAAACAAATTGACTGGAATATTTGCTGCCCAGTTCTTCCCTCAACCTTGGATTTTACAGAGAAAGTTTGTACAGGATGACTGGTGACATAAAATAAAGGCAGAGCTGTGACAGAGGTGTGGGATGAAAAGTTACTGTGTGTGTGTGCGTGCGCATGCGCGTGTGTGTGTGTTTTGGTGTCTGAACCATGTGAAATCTGCAGTCAACCTGCACGGGGTCGAGAGAGCACAGACACTGATATGCATGTGTCAGTGAGGGCTTTTGCAGTCCAGCTGCCCCTGTGGGGGATGCTGCAATGAATTTTTATGACAACCTTATCCCCAAGCGCTGCTTGTGCTGCTCAACAACCATGCAAATAATATCAGTGCCATTTGTAATTTTTCTTTGAAAGTGAAACTTAAGCTTGATAAGCTTGATGCTGAAATAAGAGAGGAATGAAGTCAGAAACTGTAATTTACCAACGACAATAGACGATTTCTGTACTAATAGGTGATCAAGACTCACTCAGCATCACTTAGAAACTTTTCTCACTGATGAAAATGACCAACAATCACAGGAATCGTGACTGAGACATTATTCAGTCTCAAGGGTTTACACAAATTTAAGTCTGATTCCAAACAATGAAAACACAAGTTTCAGTTTTCTCCTGTAATTTAAAGCTGGAGCTTCAGAAGCTGGTTTGATCAATAAAGTGTTTCTGTTTTGGCTGTAAAAGACGTCTTTAAAAGTCAAGTTACCATTTCAGCATGAATAGCTTTGACAAAGTATACCACGGCGGACGCATTTGTTTATTTATTTTTTTGTTGTTTTTTTATTTTTTATTTAAATATTGACCAGTTTAAATGCAACTAATGTTAGCCATCTGTGCAGCACAATGTCATCATACCTTCTCAGAAATTCAACCATGTCTTAAGACCCCATGTGAAGGTGGGATTTGTCTACTTTCATCTACCTGAACCAAAGTAACTACTGAACTGAAAAGATTCAGGTACTTTAGAGGGAAGGCACTCAAAACGTATATGTTTCTTTATGAAACCAGTCTCAAGGATAGATAAACTACACTGCCATTCGGAAAGTTCCACTTAAGAGTCTATTCTTCTTCATGGCCAAGCTGAATCAAGTGTGTGCATGTATAGTCAAACAAAGCTGAAAAGAACGGCAAATGAAAAACCAAAAAGAGCAGTGTAAAGATTGGCGTTACGTTCTAGTTGTACTTTGAACTGGGAAGTCCGACTTCCAACTGAGACGCCATCCAAAGTCGGATTTCCCACTGGTGGGTGGGAGCAACTCCGACTACCTCTAGTTGCGACTTATAAAGCTGATTTCACGTTTCAATATGGCCGCTCCGCAAATCAACAGTAGTCAGATGTGGTGGAAATCCATGTAAAAGCTTGTCTAAAATCAATGCTGCATAGAGAGCATGCAACTTTAACCCGAACAAACTAAAAGTGGTGTTTGCTTATAGAACGTACAGCTTAAAATGATGTTTTAGATTTAGAATAACTACAAACTTGTAATCCAGAAATACTTAACAGGATCAGTCACTGCTTAGTTTATATTACTTTTAACCCAGAAAAGGATTTAGATCAGTCACTCTTTAGCTTATTTTATCAGAAACTGTAGAGTACTCACTATTTAGAAATGGAATTAGATGCTTTACAACCCTGAACAGGAGCACTTAGTTTACATACTTCAGAACAACATTAGATTACTTTTCTTTCCTCTTTTTTTCTTTCCTTTGGTTTGTTATTTTGTTTGTATTTCATTTTAACTCATGTAAAGCACTTTGAATTGCCTTGTTGCTGAAAGTGTGCTATATAAATAAAATTACCTTACCTACCTTACCTTTTATGAGATACTGCAAAAACAATGTCAATGGACGTTACCATGTTGATATCTCGACTTCTTAACTGGATCACTGACTTCACAGTAAAGTAAAGTTTTATCTGCTGGATTCATGTTAACCACATTGCTGCATGTAAGCTGTAAAAAAATGAAGTTCACATTTAAGGAGTTCCCCATCTTCTTCCTGTTTCCCACAAACACCTTGTTTAATCAACTACAAATCTTAGTCTTAATTAGTGTGAAAGAAAAACAATAGGTGAAGATAAAAACATTTTATTTGACAATTTTGTGAGCACAGATATTTGGTGACTGTAAATGTGAATGCACATCTGCAGCATATGATCAATCTAACAATTTCTGCTGTACTTTTAATTAAACAAGCTGCATTGGTGGATTCTGATGGAGCTGCACATATATCATCTCAAACATTATCACAGTATTAGTGTTCGGCAGCAGTTGGATGTTCTTGTTAGTGACCAATCTGTATATTTGTGAATGAGAGATGTAATTATGAAGAAACAAAAGATTATAAAAAGGCAGATTAATCATGATTAACTTTGTTAAAAGAAAATAGAAGCACAATTGCGTATCTTATGGATATGACACAGCTCTTCTGCATGGGTTGGTGCTTCTGATCCAACCATATTCAGCTGAGATCCAAAAATCTGTGTAATATTGGCACTCTTTAGCACAATGCAGCCAATGTAAGCTACAGAGAGCAATTAATGTGAAGCACCATTGCGCCACCAATGTACATTCCCTTTAAATGGTGGTGATAAACGAAAAAAGTACTCCAGCAACCTGCTGATCAGTCACCACAGCAGAACTCATTACAGGCTCAAAACACCAAGCAACACCTGAGACTAACCGTCCCACCTTCCAGCAGCCCCTTCATCTTCATTTTCTGTCTCCTTATATTCACTCTATTTCATTCATCGCCACCGTTCTCTTCCCCCGTTCCCTGTCTCTCCATCAGATGTAAACAAAGCTCAACGCCAGCCACTAATTAAATAGATGAGCGGTATTAACATAACCTGAAAGCCCCAGCCAATTGTACCCCCCTCCATTTCCCTTTAATGTCCCTCCTCCTCATCCCTCCATCCATTTTTTTTCCCCCTTGTTGTGATCCGAACAGTGAGTGCCAATTGTGGGCAGTGTAATTACCATTAGGACAGAGAAGCCTAGAATGTCTTTGATATGATAATGATGCTTCATGTACACCCTGTACACCCTCCACCCCCAACCAGCACAGACACACCCGTCCCATCGCTCCCCCAGCCCCCGCCCCACCCCACATGTTTCGACTAATCTCCACCATGAATATCAAGCGGGGCGACTCGTCAACACCTGATAGTGACGGGCCGCAGCTCCGGGGTGACGGAGGGGAGCGAGGGGGCAAAATGGGATGAAGTGAATAAAGACAGACAGAGAGGATTGGTGATGGGTGATGTGATGCAAGGTAAGGTAGGGGGCAGGAGTGTGATAAGAACGTAAGTGTAAAAATTACACAGACAGAAAGGAGGGAGGAGGGTGACACCGGTAGATGAAAAAAGAGGGGTGTAAAATTGTGACTAAAGAGAAAAAGAGATGGAAGGACAGAGCCGTTTGCCTCAGTTATTACCACATGATTGCTACATGACAGTCAGTCGCTACTTTAATTATTGATTACACATGTCAGCCAGTGTTGAATCTTCTTCTGATTCTTCATTTAGGTGGGGCTTGATGAGGAGAACCCCGACAAGGAAGCAAACATGTCTTCACTTCTAGTTAAGTCAAGTCAAATCAAGTTCATTTGTACAGAACATTTCAGAAACAAGACAGTTCAAAGTGCATAAAAACATCATATAGTCACCAATTATGAAACGAGCAATAGGCATTACATTTTGTCAAATGCCATCATCAAGCAAGTACATAAATTTGTTGATCAATGTTCCACTTTCTACTCATAAAAGGCAACTCTAAACAGGTGGGGTTTAAGCCTCGTTTGAAAGAAACTGTTTCAGCCATTTTGCAGATTTCTGGAAGTTTGTTCCCGATTTGTGGTGCATAAAAACTGAATGCTGCTTCCTTCGTTGTGCATTTTTTAATCCAGTGTTGGCCTGACTATTGAGATGTCATAACCTTCTCCTAACACTGCAACCTCGGCCTCTTTTGCTGTTCTACTCGTATCTGTCCCTCCCTGTCTTTTCAGAATGCTGCTCCCTATTATGCCTTTCTCTTCTCTTTCTTCCCCTGTGTCCGTGGTCTGGCTTGCAGCCCACAGATGGAACAGGAACAAACCGACTGCCCAGCTCCCTGCTGCCTTCCTCTCATCCCAACTACACACACACCATCCCTCCAAAGCATCCCTCGGTCCAAATCCCGCAGCCTTTCCCCTAAACACCACGCGGCCCTGGCCAGCCTCGCGAAATAGCCATGGACCTGGATCCTATGAAGCACAGAACATGACAAGTCTCGAGGGGGAAACAATGCACAATGTCAGATGCACACAGTGTCCTTCAGTGCCTTGGTTTTGTGGTGGTAAAAATCTAATGTCATTGGCTCGGCGACATGAAACTTGAGCCAGTTAAAGGAAATTTTGGATCAGACGCAAAAATGTGACCCAATTATACTTCAAACAAGATACCATACAAAAAGCTTGTACCACTTGTACACTTGTGTCGTAAACACAATCGGCAAAGGAATAAGCAAGTATGTGTGTGGATACTACTTTTTTTATTATTCTGTAACTTTCCAAACCAAGACTTTATAATTTTGTATTAAATTATTGGTTCATTTTAAGGTTTGAATACAAAATATGCCATATCTACAGGAGCAGATATGGCAGGAGTAGTTCATTTGACAGCTTATAAATCTGGAGTTTGTAAAACCCTAAATGTGTCAGGAAGGTTTAAAATAAAGTCATATTTACAGTGTAAACAAAATGACATGGATTAAAATAATGGTCTAAAAATAATGAAATAAATGTCCATACTTGTCTATAAATGGAAAATACTGCACACTAACTTTACTTTCTACAGCTATTAACTAACTTCTTAATTAATTCTTTTTCATTAAAAAATAGCGGAACTCATTAAAAAGATGTGGCTTTTAAGTATAGTCTGTATATTTTCTGTAAGTTTCACATCAGGGTCATTTTAGAAGTCCAATTTTAGCCTGATTTTCTCTTTCCACAGCTGGTTCTGATGCGTTTCAGTTTTCTAGCTGATGATTTGGGATGAAGTTAACCCATTTTAATCTATCCTTTTGTCTAAATTAATTAATTCACTTTGTGAATTATGCCAGCAACAAAACAGACCCTCAGCATGATGCTACAACCACCATGCTGAACAGTTTATACAGTGTTCTTAGCTCTGAAAACTTTGCCCAGAAGTCCAGAAGCTGTGTGACTGGACAGCTGCAGCTTAGTTGTGCATGAATGCAACAATTTTGTAGCAAGAGTTTCTTCTCTAAACACCACGCCAGAAATATGCAAGGGCACTGCTACCAAAGGAAGAGAGATTATCTGAAACTGGGGCATTCCGGATGTATATATTTGACCCTTTTGAGAAAATTCATCAATTAATTCAAACCTGTAAATTTCATGTTTTTCGTTTGTTTTCTTCTTCTAAAATGACTGTAGTTGCTATGTTTTCATTACACCACCAAGTCTTTGACCTTTATATGCTGACAACATAAAGCTTTCGCTGGAACAGTAGATAACAAAGGTGTAGGGGTTTTTTTGCCCTTCAAAGGAAATTGTGAAAAATTAATCAAATGAAAAGGCTAGCTCAAAATCATTACTTATTTCTTTGGCCTAAAATATAACTGAAATAGGTGTGAGAATGTATATGGAAACAACCTCGCATTGTGCCAAAAACAACACAAATTTGAACATGTTAAACTCATAAGTTTGCTTTTAAAAGAGAAATAAGGAGATTGTTGATGTTTATCATTTCGCAAAGGCCACGGTGAGGTAGAGGAGATGGCTGAGGTGAAGGAGTCTGAAGGCAGGCAGGCCTCGTTGCTCTCCGTTTCCCTCATCCCGCCGGCTCCCCAGTGGGCCGCGGAGAGCAGAGGGAGCCCCGGTCGATCAGAGGGGAGCCCAGCAGATGGACCGAGATGCACACACACAAACACTCGCATACACACACACTCATCCGCACACTCACTCAGTCGCTCACATGTCATATGTTATCCCATCTGCACCATCACCAAGCTGCCTGTAACCCCAGGGCCTTGCGGGGGACATACACACACACACACACGCACACGCATGCACTCGCACGGTCGCACACAAAGGTTACAGATATATACATACACACACAGCAGAGGTGTTCCCAGTGTGTAACTGGAGGTGAAGATAGCTGCAGCCTCTCTTGTTCGCTTGAATTGGCACCCACACGTTACAGCGATGCTGCTCACACTACTCACAATAAGAGTCTCCTTGATACAAGGCGAGCACAGAATATAAGCTATCTGATGCAGAATCCAAGGGCATGAAGCATTTTGTATTCAGTGTCACAAGTAAACATTGAAACAATAAAAAAAGTGTACAAAAAACTGTTTAGCTTGTAAAACTGAGGAAAGGCTGGGGAAAAAAAAGGATGAAAATCAGATGAAGGATGTGAAAACTACACGCTGACCTCTGACTTGCTTATTTGAAATCAAATAGGACCAAAAGGTCCAGAACAGAAAATGTACATGTCTGAAACAACAAATGCCCTCACACCCAGATGTCTTTGTCTAACAGAATGAGACCTGTAATCCTTCCTCCACTTATCTTGGACACGTCAGCTAAATAGGAAGTGAAAAGTCAAATATGAGATGTCACATTCAGTTTACCTCCGTGCCTACTCCCTCCATCCCTTCTCTTTACCTCCTCCCTCTCTCTCACTCCACCTTTCTCCCATTTTCTTCTGCGTGTCTCCATTTGATTGCATCTTCCTCCTCAACATGGCATGCACACAATACACACACACACACACACACTCGGATCCCATCCGAGTGACGGTTTTGAATCAGCATGTTGAGTTAATGAATTTCATACAGAGCACGGGGCATTTAATCGGAGCGCGGGGTAAGAGGGTCTTCAGAAACTGTTGAGAGAGAGAGAAGCAATGGAAGAGAAGAATGAGGGAAAGAAGAAGTGGTCAGAAGACAACATGAAATAAAGAACATAAATCTTTACATCTCCAGGAGTGAGTACAGTCTGGGACTAGAGCACTTCAAAAAAGTAATCAGATCTCTTGAGCTCTTCTACATTTTGTCACATTAGAACTACAAACGATGGTTAGTACTGCGATTTTTAAACAAAAAACACTTGTAATGCATTACTGTGAAAGTGGTAAATAGTGATGCACGGTTTTCTAAACTTTTATTATAAACATTGTCTGCACAAAGGCTACAAGTAAAACTTTTCCATATTCTTCTTCATAAAACTTCTGAGGTAGTGGTAAACATAAATTTTTACTTTTTGCAACAGATTCTCAGCTGAATTTAGGTCTGGACTTTTACTGAGCCATTCTAGTTTGTGTATGCTATATAAACCACTGTAGCTCAGGTTGTAGCTTAAGTCTACTACAGCCTTTATGAGCTTTGCTTTTATGGTTGTCCTGTATTCATTTCTATACATCTTCCTAGCAACAGCATTAATACTGCCACCATGTTTCACCATGGAGACGGTTTGTCCAGGGTGATGTGTAATTTTATTTTTCCACCATAGAAGAGCAACCTCTTTCACATTTGTTCTGGCCTTCTCTCAATAATTCTGCTTGCCATTTTTCTACAAAAGGACCAAGTTCTGGAGTGCACGACTAGTTGTTGGTTTGTTCCCAGATTCTGAGATATAAATCTCTGCAATGATTATTTCTTTGATTAACACTCATAACCGGACCTGTCAGTTGAGGCGGCTGGCCAGTAAAGGGTACAGCAAAGGTGCTTTCCTCTGGTTTTGGAAGATGGATTGAGCAAAGATGCATCAAGCTTGGAATATTGCAACGCTGCTCTGAACCTCTCCAGAACTCGGTTCCTCTGTCTTCATAATGGCGTTTGTGTGATAATGCCCAACAAACCTCGAGGCCTTCACAGAACAGCGGGATTTTGGAGGTACGACAGTAAAACAACTTTCACAAAACTCATTTTTCCTTCTTCCATTTCTAAAATATTTAAAATTATGTATTAATTCCACCTCACAATACTGCACTGCTTTCTCAATTATAACGTTTTATGGCTGTGATGTAATAAAATGTGAAAAATCAAGAGCTTGCCAAGTATTTGCGACGCATTTTGTAACTTTAGTATTTTATAATCTCAGTATAGCAAGGAGTCTGATTATGCAACAGGCATAAGAAATGGACTGGAACATCACTATGTCAGCATAAACACAGACATGTACCTTTATAAGGACTACTGAAAAACTCCAAAGTTGCAGCTACTTTTGCATGTGTGAACAATTGTCTCAAACTTGGCTAATTATGTAATGCATCTCTTTGCAGGTGTAAAAACCGCCGCGGTGCACCGAAAAGTCCCTCTGGAGACTCCAACCAATGGAAAATTGCAGTAAAGAGTTTAATTGTAGAATTGAGAACACCAGGAGGTATAAATTCTTTCCCTGGCACTCTGGAGAGTATTTTCTTTGTTCTTGTCAGTGGGAGAGATAACAATTCCTCCCACCGTTAACTACCTGCCTGCCGACCGGGTTTTGTTGTGTTTTCCTTGCGCTTTGTTGTTGCTAATAGGCCTAATTGGGCAAAGCCCAGGAAGAGAGGAAAAGAAGTAGGGGGGAGTTGAGGAGGAGGTAAGCTACCTGCTTTGCATCCCTCTCCCTCTCCTTCAGCTCTGTTCTCCATCCCTCTTGCTCCTTAAACTATGAAACCATCAAGTTTTGTTTTTGTATCATACACGTGGGTGATTGTATTGGGTTAATTTTTCGGCAAACGAGGAAGAAAACTGTATACGTGTGTTAGTTCCCAACAGAGCACGGAACAAAGCCAGGTAATGTTTATGGATGATGACCTCTGAAGATCAGGCGTTCACTGAGAAGTACTTTGATAATAAAAAGACCCTTGATTATCTCCGAGTTAGGCTACAGAATGTGTCCTCTTCATGTTTAATTGAGTTATCGCTTTTGTTATGGTATAATGCACAATGGCGTCGTTTTGATCTCATCCCTCGGCCATATCATGTAGTACGCGACACCATTGATGTGAAAATAATTGTCCAGTAGACGTCCCCTTGTGTGCATGTCATTAATCTTTCTGTTTGTGTGTCAAATGTTCTGGCTCATCAGCATGTGATTAGACTTGTACAGTCTACTGTCCATGAAATAAGTCTCGTAAACTAACAAATGTGTGCAAAACAAGTGTTAAAAGTCGATGTTCTGCCACTTGTACGTTTAAAGCGCAGATCACACAGCTCCACAGAGAAACAATGGTGTTCCCTAGCGTGGAAGAGCAGTGAATGATATTGAACTCCTCTGAGATAAAGGCAGAGAAACCGCCCTCCCAGCACTCTCAGGGTGTACTATGAGAACAGTATGTTAGTGGGCAGATTGTTTCAATGTGTGTGTGTGTTTTTGTAATTGTGTGCGAGTGTGTTTGGAGCAATGGGACCTGAAGGAACACCGCGAGGACAATCTGTCGCCCCTCCGCCTGGGCCCTGGGTGACAGATGATGTGCTCCCACTGCTGAGCTTTGTCCATGCTTACATGGGTTCATGTGCGTATTGGTTTGGGGATGGGAGGTAGACGGCGAGGTCACCGTGTGAACTCGAAAGGCTACAGTAACAATAGCTTCATTTTCACCAGGTTACGTGAAACCAAAGCAAACAATTTATATCTGGTCATTGCTTGGTTGGGCTCCACGCTGATGGAAAACACGTTTCTACCATGTGGGTTGATCTCTGACATCCAAGAGGTGTCGGAGAATCTTCACAAGGTGCCAAAAGTGCTATAAAAATGAGTGAACTGTGCGGCAAAGCCTGGCAGTCTTTACTGGCCTTCTGTACTAAAAGGCACCCTGTAGAGGTTTTATACTGTAGAACAACCAAACTATGCTTTACAAGCAATAAAGTTCCTTTGTATGATGCATGTGGGTGATGATTCATAACCATGCATGTGGAAAAGGTTGCAAACATGCATCTACCACTGGAATAAAAACAGTTTTTCTGGGTTTGGCTTTTTTTTTTTTTTAAGATTTTGCACAAATCCAGAAAATGTAATAAATTGCATTGATTAAACATTTCTTGAGATACATGTTTAATGAAATTATTCTTTCAATTTCTGCATGGAGTGTTTTAAATTTCTCAACAAATTCTTCTGATCTATCTCAAACCTATGGCTTGAAGTTAATTTCCTCAAAACTTTATTATTATTATTATTATTATTATTATTATTGTATTGTAGTTGTTTGTGTATGTTCCCACTTTAAGGTACCAAACCAGGTTGCTAATGTAAATTACATCTACTGATACTGAAAGCATCATCACTGATCCTACTGCTGAATATTTATTTCAGAAATGTAATAAAACTGATTCTGTTATTCAAATGCTGAATGTGTGTGAGAGGCTATGTCACTCCAAATTTTATGGAAACATGAAGCTAACAAACAAAACAAAATTCTGATTGTGTTTTCTCCCTTTTGGACCACAAGACGGGAACCAAAACAGAGGTCCAGTCAGGGCAGTAACCTAATTTTCTACAGTTCAAACTTGTGATTAGTTCACATTTAGATGACAGGCTAGATATGGAAGAGGATAAATGTTCATTCGAAACTAGAGCAAGTTTCTAAAACTCTCAGATTTTAAATTATTAAAGATTTCACCAAGCATCCCAAAGGAGCATTAACTGCACAGCAGTGCCTCTGCTTTAGTTTATTCTTAAAATCTGTTAATGATTCATCCTGGGGGACTGTAATTGTTTTCATTTGTATTTTAGATAACAAATGCAAATATTCAAACAATACTGTGAGTGTTTACTCTGCTGTTCCTGGTTTGGAAATGACAAGAGTAATGATCCAACTATTTTTCACACAGAGGTCAAAAATCACCTAATTCTTTCTTTATTGACTGATGAGTGATAGGGAGAAATTTACATAATTTTTTCATCTTTGTTTAATTCAAAGATGATAATTACCATTTTTTCCAGGTTTGCAAATTCATCAAACAATATATTCTTGGATGAACTCTGACTCTTTAAAAAAAAAAGCAAATACATTTTGCTTGAGTAACAACAAGACTTATACAAATGAGGTTTATGTTTTTGAGAGATTAAATTTGGAAACTGGAAATCAGTACTGGGAACAGGCCTGATCCCTACAAATAACCATCATGACTGTATGGCTTTAAAAAGAAACTCCATCTAACTAGAGTTTATGTTCTTGTATAAGCATGGCATCAGTTTGAGAAAATAACCAACAGCATGTTTATTCTGTGCCAAATTGTTGGTACCGCTGGGCAACACAACCGGAAACCACTGGGTCATTGTTTGCACAAAAGAAGAACTCATCTTTTTTTTTTTTAAGAACTGCAGACTTTAATTCCACTTCCTCTGCATATAACTAGCTCCTTGGGGAAAAAGTCTAAGTCTGTTGTCAAGCTCTTATATTGCTCTTTTACTTATATTCCCCCTTTTAACAAAAAGCATGGAGACATGCTACGGAGGGGGAAGCAGTCACATTATCTGAAACATTGTTTTCAGTTTGGAAATCCTACAAGAAGACGCCAAGATAGCGGCAAGAAGCTTTCCCACTTGTCTGACCAGAAACGCTCGTTCACCATCTCTCAGAATAAATCGTAGCTTCTAGGGAACCTATTAATATTACTCACCACTGTATTTACAGTAAGAACCTGAGATGAACTAACTCTTTGTTAGTAAGCACTTTTGTATTGACATGTGTTGTGTACATAAGGCAGAGTGGGGATGGCATGTGTTTCCTCAGCTCTATGTATTTCAGACAGTTGTTTGTCTCCAAGACTCAAACAAAGGAGCATACTTCCTCCATCAGAGCTTATCTGTTTACGCCATCAGCTCCTTAGCACCCACATAGTTGTAAACACCTACCCACCTATTATGTGCTTCTCACACACACATGCACACACTAGAAAAAGAAAGGAGCAGGGTTAATGCCTTACATCTTTACAAGTCGTTGGGTCGACGTGATAGTGTGAATCATTTAGTTATTTTCAGTTTGTTGTAGCAACCATGTATTTAGTTTCTTTGATAAAGAGGGTTAAAGAAAATGCATCGGAAGACTAAAAAGAGGTGGTTCCTAAAAAAAAACAAAAGTCGTAATTTCCTGAGGCTACACTTCCTGTCCCTTTAGCGTTTGTAACTTATTTCAGGTGGTGGTTAAACATGACTCCAAGAAAAGGATTGGCATTTCAGGAAGCTTGATCATCAGTTTTCACTCATGAACATCTGTGACTTAATACACCTGTTTGTGGCAAGTCAACATCTGCAGTTGACGAAAGCATAGATTATTTTTGTACTTAAAAAATATACCATCAACTGTACTATTAGTGAAAAGTACAAAAAAAAATGTAATGCTTGTAAAATTAATTTTGATTTTGGAAATGTAATGCAGAATATACTTCCCATATGGCAGATTCAGTGTTTATTTCAAAGCAGTTAACTAAGAATGCTGATCCTCAAACACAATTCAAGATCCAAGTAAATCTAAATGTAATCTAAGATAAGATATTTTCCAATCTAAAATGACGTCAAGAGTGACATAAATTATTGTACACTATTTTTCAGTTTTGTTTTGGGGGTTTTTTGGCTGGCTGAGAAGAACTGGAAGTGAATGCTGTGGTTACAATATTAACATCGGTGAGCTGAATTGTCTTCCTGCTAGACCACAGACCACCCTAATTCTGTATGTAATCCTTAGAAACATCAGGTTAAGGACCAATGATAAAGTTTAATGGGTGGAATATGGTAGAGACTGAGGATACAGCAGATGATCAGCTGAAAAATGATGCATCTCAGGTTATGACTCAGAGCTTTGCAGCTTTTTTCCCAATTTTTCTTAAAAGGCATGACTTTTAGATGCTGTTCATCTGCTGCACAGGATATATTTAGGCCTGATGCTTGTTTTGTCCTTCAACTTGTTTTTTAAGCTTGCAATGTACAGTATGCTGTCACGGTCAGGTACAAGGACTGGATTGAAAAGCAGCAGAAAGACAGCAAAACCCTGAAGAGAAACTTTGAAAGACCATGAGAAAAATATTGACAAAGATCCCTCTTAAAATACAGGGATCCAAGAAAGCACTGGAGAGCTTCCAGAGCCTTTAAGATAAATAAATTTTGTCTTTTCTATGGCATAATTTTAAAATCCTTGATAGTGGTAAAAACGAAAGCAAGTAACTGGGGTTTGCAGTCTGCTGTCAATATGCTTGTAATTCAACATGTTCAGCAAAATCAACAAACTAAAGATTATTTATTCCAAGTAGAAGTCAGAAGATCAGAAAAGTATTTCAACGTGCTTCCTGAAAGCGCCTGTGCACAATACTTTTGGTACCGTAATCCTGATTTATTTTTACAAAAGACTATCACAGACTTCACTGACACCTGCGGTAAAGGTGTCATCTTGTGAAAAACAGACACGTCTCCTTTAAATAAATAAAGACAAAGTGTTATTTGTCATGCGTTGTTCTCCATATCTAATTTTAAGACTTGAGAAGAGCCAAAATATTTTAAACTCCATCTGAAAGATGTCGTACTTACGGAAATACAATGACTGTACAAGACTTTGCATGAACAGGCTCCATATCTACACAAAGACTTTGTATGTTTTGTTGGAAGTGCTTAGTTCTCTATTTATTGTTCAATTGTTATTGCTTGAGTTGAAGTGTGTGCATCTGTTTGCTTTCAATTGCTTGTCACTTTGCTGCAGTAATACTGAAACTTCCCTACAGAGGAACAAAGACAGGATTTTTCCATTCTAAAGCCATGACTTGATATAATATCCGACGAAAATAAAACTGAATGAATAATTAAAAAACAGTAAACTTTCAGTCACAAAGCAACAACATATGCTGCACTGATATTAAAATGTTTGCTCCCTTACAAAAGTCTTGTGGTTTTGCTTTTTTGTCACTTGTGTCAGCGTTTTAGACCATCAAACTCATTTCAATGATACACAACCTGAAGAAATACAAAATGCAGTTCTTAAATAGGTTCATTTTGGGGAAAGATTCTGTCCACACCAACCTGGCCCCATGCTAAAAATTTAATCTCCTAAATAGAAGCCATCAGTAAGCATAAAGAACGTTAAAAAGACCACTTAAACACATACACGCCCTGTCCCTACTGAAAGAGGTTTAATAAAAACTGATAAGCACTGAGATCCATCTGTTTGGGAAGCATAAGAAAGCCATTTCTAAGGGTTTGAGACTAGAGTGAACCACAGTTCAGAGTCATTATAGATAGTGGAGAAAACAGAAAAGTGACGAAACTGATGAAAACATTAGTTCTGTTCTCCAACAGGAAAACTAGCAGCAGAATAATGATCCAAAACGCAAACACACAAGAAATCTGTAAGCACACCGATACTTCTCACAACTCTGCATCCAGCTAATAAGTTTCCCTCAATGAAACAACACGCGCTCCACATTTTCATCGTTGACCCAGAAGTTTTTAACCAAAGCAACACACGACGAGTGACCCAGCGCTTAGGCCAATGGCCCTGTATGTGGAGCGTCCGTGGTACCCTAGTTTCACTCGACTGACATTAAAGACAACTGGATATGATGGAAACTGGATCAAAACCAAAAGCTCCATTCTGAGGCTTCCCGCTTGGCCTTGTTTCCTGGACAGAGCAAAGGAGCACAACCCATATGTCAGACAATATTGAGCCCTGTGAAGCATACCGCTCCAGTGATATCTGACAGAAAATAGGGAAGGAGCACACAAACAAACACACAAACAGTCTGATTTAGAAGACGGGGTTTTCTAGATGGTCGCTCTGGCAGATGAAGAAACGACAGTAAAGTACAGTTGTCTTTCTCAGGAGGAAGTCGTAGAGTGAATGGATTTCATCCAAATGAATGGAGGAAATACTTTAGTTTAAGAGCTTACATAAGGAAGTGCTGTGCATGTGTTTGTGTCTCATCAGGCCGCAGAGTGAGGTCGCTGCTCCTCTAATGGCCTGACATTGTTAGTGGGATGTCATTACCCTCACTTTATGTGTGTCGCACACACTACTCAAGCTATTGCCTGCTCTTTGTCCCCTTTCCAGATGGCATGTTGGTCTTTCCTCTTCTGTTCTGTCCTCATGGTCCCACAGTACTGGGTCTCTGGGCTGGCTAAAGCCATATGTCCAAGCTGAACTGACCCAACTCGCACCTCGGCGTCTATCTGACCGCCTGACTACTTTCCTCCTGACCCTTTCCTTCTCACTCATTGCTGAAAGAAAACTACACAGTGAGTTCATTTTTCTAACCCATAAGCTGTGGGGATCCAAAAGATAAGTGGCTTTTTTTTTTCAGGAGAAACCAACATACACCTTTTGAGGAATTAAAACTCCATATGTCTCTTTTGCTCATGCTGTTCTCCCCTTTCCTGCTTGGCATACCTTTTAAGCAAACAATCTCGTTTTCACTGTGCCGGATACTGTTCTGTTACCATCAACATTTTAGGTTCTCTCAACCCTCCAGACTTCAGTTCCAGTTTACGCATAATTTAAACCGTCAACATGGAAAGTGAGCAATTTCCACAATAAACAGAGCAGCTGAAGAGAATCTAGCGGACATTAATAGCACAGTTTAATCAGAACACAATCTAGCTGCTTACCTCAAGAATGTTTTGACAGGTCCACAAATGCGACTTTGCATCGCTTAATTTGGACCATATTTATATGCAAGAAATGGCCCAGTCAAAGTCCAGACCAATTAAGAAAATGTAACAAGATGTGAAACTATTCCGCCTGCATCCAATCTTACTGACCTTAAGCTATTTTGTAGAAAGGGGAAAAAAATGTAAAAAATGTTAGTAGCAAGACATCCACAATTATTAGAAACATCCTCCAAAAGACTTGCAACTGTAATTGTAATTGCAGAGGTCGGTGGTTGTAAAAGGTCAAGAAAGCTGGTTATAAATGCACACCATACTTTTCAGATTTTTATCCCCAAATCTTCTTAAAACTGTGCATCTTTTTCCTTCCAATTCATTGTGTACTACTTTCGGTTGGAGAATCATCAGATGCCAGTAACACATAAGATTGTTTCTAACATGGTAAAAAAATAATATTTTTGCAAGGTGCTGTGGTGTCAAGTGTCTTAAGTGGCCAACAAGAAGACAAAAGCAAAATATTAAAAAAGTCAATTTACCACTCAGGAAAATGCTTGCATTGACCAACAGCTCTATTATTAATTTTAATAAAGTTAAAATGGCATCCTTTCTCAAAAAAAGAAATTCCTGCTATGTTTTTCATAGACTGATCATTTGCATGGTATTTATAAAGGAGGAAGTTTCAGCCTGGCACTTCCTCTTCTTATTGATCCTTTTCTTCATCTTCTTCTTCTTCCATTATTCTCAAACCATTAAAATGTACACTTTCATGTTTTCAGACATGTTTTATGGATATAAAAAAACTGACTTGCAACACAATAGCTTAAACGATGTTTGCTATAAACTTCAAACATCTCCTCATTACCCCCTCCAGAGACCAACAAAAAATGTCAACAAGTTGTTATAGAAACTGACCAACATGGCACTTTGTAAACTCTGCATCTAAGATGTAATAAGTAAGGAAATGCAGTAAATTTTATAATAGTTTATCCAGATCAGCTGAAGGCTCTTTGCCTTAGACTAAAATTGTTTTTGTTTTTTTTGTTTGTTTTTTTACCTAAATACAACATGTGTGTGGATAAGAGGTATGAAAATAGAAGCTGACCTACAAGCGTCCCAGTGGAGGTGACCCATCAGATAGCAGACAAAGATTAAGCTGCATTGCCATAAAGAGAAACAGGTTGACAGAACAACTCTTGACACACAAATGCTCTGAAATAAACCACCTTTAAAGAGATACAGCATTTACATACACTATTATTAATGTTTTGGTAAATGTTCTCCCCCGTCAAGTCGCAGAGAAACCACAAGTTTTGTAGCCATGAGCAAGGTCTTGGCATAATCTCAGCTGAATATCGAGCTGCTGTTTTAATCCAAAATAGCAGAAGTTATTTAAACTGGTTGAATTTTTTTTTTTTTTTGGCAAGGAGAATACTTTTAAAAATAGTCCAATCATTTTCAATAGAGTTCAAGTTGGCCAATTAAAAAAAAGCGTAATGATAAACTGTTTAATCCGTTCCACAGCCAGTTGTGATGAGTGTTATGAATCTTTGTCCTGTGGATATGAGGTTTATTGTTTTGCTCTTTAAACCGTTATTGAGCATTCAGACTTTATTTGATTAAGCCTACAGTCATAAAATCAAAAATAAATCTAAGTGCCCTACTTATGTTTTTTTTAGAAGTCTAACAAAAATAGACAGTCGGTATGCATTTAAACTTCTGACCAGAACTGCAGACCGTAAATAGAAATTTGGTGCAAATGATATTATCAGAGGATAAAACACTGTTCCAAGAAAAAAGGAAAATTAAGGATGACATCAAAGACTATGGGGAACTCCTAATGAAAGAAGAAGGAAATGGAAAGACAAAGTTTAAATTATTAGAGTTTAAAAAAAAGTTTAGCTCTGGAATAATCTGGTTTCTGTTCATGTTTGTTTTAACATCTTTTCTTTTTTTAAGAAAACTGCAGCAAACAAATGAGCTTCAGCCTTTTATCTTTTATAACTCTGCAGACCAAGACAGACCAGAGCAGTTCTGTAAGTCCTGTTTGAGAAAACTAAAGCAGCAGCCTGTGGTTGTTAGTTTAGTTTAGTGTAAGGGCTTGAAGCACAGGGAAACAGCCTGCCTCTGTCAAAAGAAATTACCGTTCTCAGTCTTTGTATGGTTGCTTGACATACTCACAATGACAACGAGAACCCAGAAAATTTTAAGCAGCAACCAAAAATATCTACAGATATGCAATAAGAAAACAAATGTGCATTTTTACAAGATGCTAATCATGAAGCTTTGGGGGTTTCCATGTTCTTAAACCAGTTTAGATAATCTCATTCCACAGCTTCTTCTGGGCTGGGCCAAACTGACCTAATGTTGGCTTTGTACTCAGATTTACAGTGCTTACTTTTAAAAAAAATCATTTAAAAATGTTCAAAACCTAAATAATATCACTTTATACCAATATACAACACCTTCGTACCTAAGCCACAGAATAAAATGCATTACATGTGGGCATTTGTATTTAGTGTGTATCCATTAAAGCCATATCTGTCATTGATGAGTAGAACATGATAGTCTACCTAACATTGCTTCTACGCATTTCCCTGTTATCTGGGGCTCAGTCACATGTAAGGTCAGACAGTGATAAAAAGTGTTGTGTTTGTTTTTACAGTGAAGATATATCTGGTTTCAACTGTTTATATCAAACACAACAACAACAACAAAAAGAACTGGCAATATTAAAATATGAACTGGCTGGCATTTCAAAGTGCAGCCTGTGTGAACACAAACAGCTAATAACGCTAAGGACAAAAAGAGCTTATTGCATGTAAAAGAAAATCCAGATCAGTGGATCTCCTCTTGGCAGCCCTCAGCTGTCTCTTTGCCACGTCCAGCCACGAAACCAAAACCCTCGTCCCCTTGTTCCAACCCGACACCTCCCCCTAAACATTCACTACTAGACGTACGCATACACGGGAGCACGCACATACGCGCATACAGTTCCATTTATTTCTCTTTATAAAGGTCACCATTTTCTCTGGCTTGGCGCCCTGCGCTATTGATAATTTTATGCATAAACAAATGGCAAATTTGTGCCACATAAATATGTATTAGCAATTAATAATGGTAGTGTGTGAGGGGACGCCAGGTGCATGGCGAGTGGGACCGGCTGGCTGCTAGTGAAGTCGCTGAGCTGGACTGGTGGCTTTATGCTGCTAGCTGGTCTCCCTCTTCTCCACTGTGTCTGCACAATTGCCACTCCACAATGTCCAGAGAGGTAACACACACACACGCACACAACTAGAGCAGATCTGCATTCAACAAAAAGCGCAGAAATATATACCTGTGTTAGTTCCTCGACCATTTAATTAGGAATAGATTTACACTAATGTACAAATAGGTAAATACACACACACACAAAAAGACAAATGCAATGAGGAAAAGCCTTCGGGGGAAAAGGCACAGGAGAGCTAATGTTCTCTTACTCTCTCCCACCTGGAAAACAATGCATCCATTATTGTACTTCTCGCAGACCACTGAGAGTGGGCCACAACTCTCTGGGGCAGCAGAGTTAAAAATATTTGCAGAGAAACAAATATCAAGATATTAAAAGTGGGTCAGGCTGAGAAGGTCACAGATTGCGTATCCTAACGCTACATATGCAATATTATTAAGAAGCCCGCTCATACAAAAGTTAGTAATACATTTTTGTAGATGTTGAGGAGCAGAATAGGAATGAATCAATGGAAATTCATGTAACTAGAACAATTCAACCAAGAAAAAAAAATACTTTTTTCACTTGCTTGCCACAGGTATGTTTTGGGGTGAGCCACTGTAGGAATATATATTATTCAAAATCTGCGTCCAAATGTGAACCTAACAAATAGTGCCTCACATAAGTATTTAGCAGGATAACCAAGGAAGATTGTTGTGTTCGGGCCTGTCAAAGTTCAGAGCTAAGTCGAAAAGAGACCGGACAGAACATTGATGTTTACAATCACCTTTCACCTAATATGTGTGACATTGATCTTGTTCTATGTTTTAACCTCCAGATGCAAAGCCAGCAGACATATAAACCTAAAGATCTGCAGTACTTAGAGTGAGAAGATGGTCCTAGTAGGTATTCCTTTTTTAAGTATTTCACTTGACAGTCACACATTATAATGTGTTGGTCTATAAAACGCTTGTAGAATACATTTTTAGTTTGTGGTTGTAATGCGACAGCCATTTAGGGTATGATTAACTTTGCCAAGCACCATATGCAACATTAGTAAGAAACCTACAGGAAAGCAAAATCAGATGATCATTTGATAAAAAAGTGACTATCTTTGCGTGTTTGTCTTATTATTCATGTGTGTGTGTTCTGACGTCCGTCTGGTGTGGCGAGTGCAGGCTGGCTCCCCTGTAGAGCACAATCACTCTGCTTGGCTAAACACAATCACACAACCTCAACCCGACTCACATGGCCCCCTGTGGAAAAAAAAAATCACAGAGGACCAAGTCTGCATGGATATACATATATGTCTGTCTGTGTGTACATCTGTGTGCAAGTGTGCGAGTTTGTGTGTGTCCGTGTCCTAGGAGGACTAACAGGACAAAAGGCAGCCCCATCTGTTCCATTGTCACAGGGTCTTTAATACGGATCAGATGAACATGACATTTGGGATAAGCGGCCGAGCTCACGTTATAAACCCGGACATCACAACCGTACCTACCTCTCCAAGTGTGTGCATGTGTGTGTGTGCTATTAAATCTAAAATCAGGGCGCATTTACCTATATGTGTGTGGGGTTAATTTATTTATTTTTTTCTTCCTCCCACTGGTTTTATCACCTCCTACTGTGTTTATAAGTTGGAGTTGTATAACTGACATGCTGGATCAGGAGTGGCTGTGGAAGGATTAGCGGCCCATTGGCCTAATCAGAAGAGGTAATCAGACTATGCTCTATCATAACAACAATCAGTCAGGAGAGACACACATCTGCCCATTGAGATCAGCTCTAAACCCATAATAGTGATGAAACATCTGGTCATTTGGGGCTCACCGCTATCAAGCACAGAGCCTGGGACAGTTGCAGATGGCAAACTTGCAGTTGTTATCTGTTTCAGGCATCAGAAGCACAGACACGGGGAAACGCACGACACCCAGAGCCACGCTGTTCCTGTTGATGACTGAACATCGACAACTGATCACTCCGCCCATTTTTTGATTATTAATTATAAATGTACAAACAGTGAATGTTAAAAATTCAATAAAAAAGAAAAAAAAAAAAAAAACAGGCGTGCAATGAAATTACATATCACCGCTCGTCTCTGCAATGCTCTCTTTCTGGTTAATAGATGCCACCGAGGTGGACGGTCCTGGCCGCTTTGGCTCTGGTGCACAGCAGGTGTTCATGTCTGCCTGGACACATTTTCTATTACCCAACAGCAGCTTTATGTTATCACAAATTGCCACAGAAAAAGTCAAACATGCTTTATAGCAGCTTTACTGTTACACCAATTAGAAATCGGGAACCTAAATCTCTAGCACGAGAACTTCTAAAAAAAACCAAAAATAAAATAAAACCTACGTTGGTTTTCACGCTACAATAGTCTGGGAAAACAGAGGCTAGACACTTAAACATACACAACACATCTACAGATGTATCAGAAGAAGGAACATGTGCCAAGGCGGTCAAACGTTTCTAAAAAACTCTTCAAGGTTTAGGTTGTTGTGAGGGCTCACTTTGCTTTTAGTTTGTAATGCGCTGTGATCAGATCCATATTTATTCATACTTATGGAGAATTTATTTGACTTACAAAACAAGCGACATAAGTCAAGTTGTAAAAAGTCCCAACTGAAATAAAATCATAGGAATATTGCACCTGGAAAAGCAACTTTTGGATTGTTAGGAGATTCAATGTAGGATGTTTGGATGTAGTAAGTAAAGCTTTTGGACCCCAATTAACTGGAGCTTAAGGAGTGCCATCTGTGACTTAAGAATTAGCAATGACACTTTTGATTTAAGTTTAAATATCGTTCCATGACATATTGGTGAAAATCTTTACTTTAGATATTAATGAAGTAACAAAGACAGTTGATTATTTTGGGGGTTTGCGCTGGGTTCGTTTCCTTTGCCCTGCCCCCCATCAATTAAAAAGTGTAACCAACCACCGCCACCGCATTCCACGCTGTCTAAAGCTGACCACCAAATTACCTGACTAACTCCACAAAACCCCACAATCACACACATAAACACACGCACACGTGTGTCTAAGATAAGTGAAAACTGACCCCCGATGGATACCCCTGAGGATTTAGTGAATGAATGCGTGCACGTTCTTGTGGAGCCCTCTGAATCTGCGTTTCCTCTCCGGCTGTGCATGTGTGCTTGGTGAGACACAGAGTCAAATGTTCTGGAGAAAGAAAAGGGCCATTGTTCACCAAGGTGGTCTGAGAAGGACCTCCAACCCCTGCTCACATGCGCACACACACACACACACACACACACACACATACATTCATGTATATACAGTATACACACACGTTTATACACAGCTTGTAGGCAATTGGACAAACATTATAAGCGCTCCCCTCAGTCTAATCATTACTATTTGCTGGAAGGTTGCAGTGTTTCAGCGTTAAACAGTTGGATGTGGGACGTAAATGCTGGTCTGTGTAAATCAGACATCCACCACCAACACACACACGTGTGCACGCAAACACACATACATTAGTCAGTGTAATTCAGACATTGCTACTTCCTTCCTGTGGGGTGATGATGTTTAGTCTCCCTGCACCACAATCTGATTGGTGTGTTTGATCTCATCTACTTCCTGTTTAGGAGCAACCCGAGCTCTCGCTGCTCAGATCTGGGATCAGCATTCGTCACATCGATTCATGCGTTTCACATGTAGGAGGGTTGATAACTAGCCCGAGATCAGATTGGTCGGCTGAATGGCTGATTCATTCCAACTGTCTGCTTAATCTGGATGAATGAACTGCCAACTCTTGCATAAGTTCAGAGCTTCGGAGCGTTATTTCAAGTGTTATATCTTTTACAAGTGGGAAAATGTCAAAAAGAAGAAAAAAAAAAAGAACTATATGAACACAATCTCACGTACAACCGGAAAAAAAAGTTTGTTTTTGTTCCTGTTCGCCTTTAATAAGCATTCACATGTGCTGAAAGATATTGAGCATGAAAAAAGAAAACCTGTTACATCCCATTTAACGCACTATAAAACAACCTGAACAAAAAGATCATCTGAAAAGTCCAACTCAAGCTATGAAGTACGCATTAAAATGACAATACCGTTACCTATTTTTGACATTCACACAGAGTATTTGAGGCAAAGGCTGCAATCTTTTGCAGTTTGTCTTCAAGAAATCACTTATAGTTGAATGAAGAATTACCTGAGGTACTTTATTTTTTCACCTGATCAATGATTTGCTTTTTTTTGTCTTAATACTCATGCATTGTAAACATACAGCGTTCAAAATTAGTCACACTACAGCAAATGGGTAAGAGATTATTTTAAGTCTTAAAAATGGAAAAGCATTTTAGTAAATTCTGTAAACAATTTGTGTAAAACATATTTGCCTACATGGACAAAATGTTTTGGTGCTTGAAGTCAGTTTGTCTAACTCTTAACTCATACATAGAACTTTTATATTAATGGGAATATTAATAAAAATGTCAATTTTTTGAGGCCAATTCATTACCTTTCCTCTAACCAGTGTGGCTTACTGTACAGCTTTTCTGGGCCTGAATAAAAATAATGTTTTGATAAAAAGACAAATTGTGGAGAAGAAATTATAAATTAATCAGTAACATCTTAAAAAAAACATCAATTCCAATATTTGTCAATGTCAATATTTTTGTATTTAAACTTAAAAACATCCCAGATAAAAATGAAATTAAATTCTGAAAAAAAAACTCTAAATTACAAGTGCAAATGGTTTTACATTGTAGACAGCTCAAACTCAGCGTTTCCTTATGAAAAATGATTTCAGATCTTAGTGAAGGGAAGTTCTTTTGCAATAATGTAGGAAATGTTAAACTTAATTATCATCTCTGACTCATCTGATCTGTCACTGAAAGACGGTGAGGAGAGGCGACACCTGGGCAGAGAATTTATTGCCGCATGTAGCATCATTTATAGATGCAGTCTGTTTCAACGTTTTAATTCGAAATATTTTTGAACTGGTGGAGCATTGATGAGCGGTTCAAGCACAAAGCAGGTGTCACAGTGGAGCATGTATTGAGATTTAAACTCTCACACCACTAATTATTTTTTGTTCACATTGATATATGTGCTTGAATTAGTCTTACTGAAGGCTCAGATTGGTCGCAAAAATGTAATGCCGTAATAATTATCAGCAGCGCAGTACAAGGGGGAACAGACCGGAAATGCAGTTTTTGACCAAAACTGTAGAAGTGAGGATGTTCAACCATCTCACTCGTAGAAGTGTGTGCGTGTACGTGTGTGCGTGTGTGTGTGTGTGTGTGTGTGTGTGTGTGTGTGTGTGTGGGCGTGTGTGTGTGTGTGTGTGTGTTAAAACACCAACACTCCCACAGGTGTGATGCCGGCTGGCTTCACAAAATCTGGAATGTTGATGGCTCCGAGTCAGAGCATGTGTAATGATTTTCTGACAGCTCAGGTTGTAACTTTTCTAAATTTTGTCCACATCCACTGTCTATTTGATGACCCTAGCCTACTCACCTCTCTGACTGCCATTGCAAACGGACACATGCAGAAATGTCTGGACTAGAGCCATTCACTGTCTGATTGGTTTGCACCACAATATGAACCTAATGTGTGTCTGATGAAGGAGACTCCGTTTGGGAGATGTTTTTTTTTTTCTTCATCATGAATGAGGTGGGGGAGGGGGGGCACACCATTGAGAAATATTTCCTATTTGTGAATAATGGCTTAAACAGTAAACAATGAAATGTTCAACATATTCATCTCCTTGCTTTCAAAATCCCCAAACTCCTTTTACTACTTTGATGTTATTTAAGGGCACTTAATTGGACTGGATTTTTTTAAGGATTATCAGGAAAAAAAGGGGGCTGAATACTAAGGCACATCACACCTTTTATGACTTCAATGTTTTCAGTCACCATCATCAGAAGATGACAATAATGTTGCCATGGAGAATGTATAAATTAACTGCACGAAGTCAGTAGTTCAGGGTTCCTGGAAAAGTGAATACTTAGGCGAACAATGAAAATAAAAGCATACCACCGGCAGCCCAAACACCTCCTCTGCTTTGCTTTCCTAAAATATAAGATGTTAAGAATGAGAAACCTCTTTCAGAAGAAAAGGGAAGCAAGATGGGACATGTCACAAAGACGAGCCTTGAAAAAAAAAGAGGAAGGAATTGAAGACAACACATGCAAATAGAATTTAGCTAAAGTTATGCTTCTGAGAAATTACTCAGAAGGTCAAAGTACAAACACAAAGTATTATCCACTACAAGTCTTGAGACACTTGATTTCCCAACACACGAGCTGACCACAAAGAGTGGCAAGCCAGGTTCAATTGAATTTCTAAGCACTTTTTCTTCCCTACGAAACGCCACATTGTAATAGATGAAGGTTTGAATGAAAAACACCTTAAGATGGCAATTAAATTCAGAGTATTTCTCAATAGGCTTGTTTTGGTATCTGTAATGCCATTTGCAAGATGACAACATAATGAATCAGCTTTCCATCTTCCAAAAAACTTTTAGTTTCACACACTATTAGCAAATGCAAAGAAAACAAAAAAAAAAAACAAAAAAAACATTTCATTTAGCCAGATTATGTGGAAATACAAAGATGATTAAAAAAAAAGAGATAAACTGTGAGAATGGTGCATCAGGCCTGAGCATCAAAAATAAACAAACCCATGCAAAAGCAGGTGCTATTTCGACAGCTCATTTTTAGTGAGAGGAACTCAAAACCTTGACATGTCCCTTCAACAGCTATTGTGTGGTGCGATCAATTTGCCACAATAAATAGCTGCAGCCCGTCTTGGACAAGAACTATACACCACAGAGGAGGTCAGCTGTGGGAAGCTTTTCTTTGTGCAAAAACTAGAGCTTATTGTTTGTATCAAAGTTTGCTTTTGTCAACCATGTGCTGCTGACGTGGGTCAGTGAGAGCACAGTATAAAACAGTGCATGACCTATGGATTTGTGGAGGCCTGGATCTGCTGCAGATTTGCCCTTATGACCCATTCAGTTCGAGTTGCACAATATTTTGTGCAGCAACTTCTAGAAACTTCACTTTAGGTAAATTCAGAAGAGGAGCGGACCAAAGCTGCAAGAGATAAGTTTTTCAGATAAAGTTGTAATGCTATAAATACCCCCCCAAAAATGTGAAAATAACAACTACTGCAGTGATAATGGATCAACTTTGCGTTTATGTTAACACATTTCCTGTAATGTATACCAGACAAAAATAACATTCAACAGTCTTCTGTTTCTTATGATGCATCCATGGATCAAATAGAATAGATCCTTTCTGGAGTAAAGTCTAATTTATAGCAGTGAATAATTTAAGCAAACTAAACTCATGTTTAAATTAGTCTCAAGTCACTTTTTTGTGTTTATATCATTCAGCACAAAAAAGGGGGGTGGGTGATTTTAATGACTTCCTAAGTTAGTATCTCTGTGTCAAAATATTTAAGCTGAACATGAAAAACTGAAACGCAGCTCAATGAAGTGACTCACCAACTCACTGGCTGAATCAGCTTGTAGTGCTGGAACTCCACTCACTGGTGACTGAGAGCACTGTTACTCATCTGTGATGTACAGCAGTTCTCGTAGAAAGTACAGGCCACAAAAAGCATGAAAAAGATCACACCTCCTCAACGAATATGTCTGATAACTTAACAGTTTGTATATATTATAATACATAATAGCTCTAAACGACAAAGAGGAAAATTATGTCACTGAAATTTCTTTGTAAAGTACAGGTTAATTTTACCACTTTGTTTCATACACTTTATTTCGGGTCTCTAGTTAAGGTATTCTATCAGGTTTTGTTGTCAACTGAACTGAGGCCTCCCTATTGGAGGTTTTTCAGACACATCCAACTGGGAGAAGACCCCAGGCAAGACCCAGAACTCACTGGAGGGATTACAGATCCCACTTGGCCTGTGGGTTCCTTGGGAAAACACACAATGAGCTGGAGGGACGTCTGGGGTTCTGTTACACTTACGACCCAATCTTAGACAATAGAAGGATTTGGATCTCAGGTGAGATCCAAATCTCAGGTGAGATCCAAATCTCACCCTGAGATTTGGATCAGGTGATCATCATTGAACTTTGTGTTCAATGATGAACACAAAGTAGTTCATCATTGTGAAGGAGAAGGAAAATTCACATATGTAAAGTGTGCTATGCATTTGAGTCCGTCACTTGTAGAATCGTGATTCCTAATTCCAGCTGCAAATCCTTTGGGGAATGTCTTTACAAACTTTGGACATCTCTGGGTATTTTTCACCCATTTTTATTTGCAAAACATCTGAGATCAGCTTTCTAGGCTTCTGACCGTTTCTGTATTCGATTAAGATGCAGACTTTGACTAGGCTCTTCTAAATGAATATACTTTGATCTAAACTGTCAGTGGAGTTGACTTTTAAGGGTTGACCATAAAAGTGAACCATTTAAGTCCCATATCAGGTCATACAAACTGCCCTGTCTCTTCTGAAGGAATGCATCTCCACAGCATGATGATGCCATTGCCATGTTTTACTGTACAGACTGCATGATCAGGCTAATGTGCAGTTAGTCAATTTTCCACCACACATCTCTTAGTGTAAGGAGTTCAGCTGTTCCTTCTTTTGCTCTTACCATTTTCGCATACCCTGTTCCATAGCTGCTAATGGGACTTCCTGTGGTTTTCTTTCAAAAGTGACTTTCTTCTTGCCACTTCTCTATAAAGGCCAGATTTGTAGAGCCTATGACTAATGGATGTCCTGTTAACAGAGCTGCAGCTCCTCCAGAATTACCATGGTTCCCTATTTTCTGTAGTAATACTCCCCTTGGCGCCGTCGTCAGGTCAGCTGGACAGCCATATCTTGGTAGGTTATTCATACAGGGATTAAATCACACATAGGCGGATTCTATTTACCAATTCGATTAGACATAGTTTGTAAGAGTTGGTTTTATTTTATGGTGTCAGAGTGAAGGGAACTAAACGAATATGTCAAGTACGCTTTTCAGGTTATTTGCATAAGAAAATGTGTATATTTTCCTTCCCCTTCACAATTGTTGGTCAATGACATAACTCCAAATGGTGTACAGTTAAGTTTGTGGTTGTTTGGTACAGTATGAAAAGTTTCAAATATTTTTGCATGAGCAGGAAGGCTACCACGTGCATAACAAAATCATCCCAGGAAAAAACAGCTACACAAACGCAACTTCCCATCCAGAGGGTTAACAGGGAAGAAGGGTTGATAAAAACACTTAGAGTCGTCTTGGATTTGACAGGGTGAGTAAAACGGCGAGCACAGCTCACTCTTCGTGTCCACACAAACATGTACACTCACTGATGTCTCTTTTCATTTAGACTGTCACACTCACACACCCCCCGAGAGATCTCACTTCCTCTGTCAGCCTGCTAAATTACAGCTCTCCGTCTTCCTGCCTATCTCTCCTTTCCCTCCTCATCTGTCACACCTCTGTTTTAAAAGACACACAAAGACACATGTTTGGTCTGTTATAGCTTCCTCATTGTCAGCCCAGCTAAAACATACCAAAAAAAAAACACAGCGCTTGGAGAAGTCAGAGCAGATGAATGCACCAGGTGTGCTGCTTAATGTTTTAATGTGATTACTTGTTCTCGGTGAACCAACATTAGGGAAAGCAGCATCGTTTGTAAGGGGTTGTGTGAGTCTCCTGATATACCCTCCGAAAGCAGACAAGGAACGTCTTACAGTCCAGCTGAACAAACTTTGCATTGTAGACAATCAGACCAGAAGCACCTGACTGCCAGTGCAGCATTAAAATGGTGTAGGAGGGGTCCAAGGATTTCACTGGAGAGATAATGCGCCATTGTTAGTTGTACATAATTTAATTGAACTCTCAAAGGAATTCAAGCAATGCATGAAAAAAAAATAAGTAGAATTACCCCAGAAGTCCTGCAGATGAACAATCCCCCGTTTGATTTTATTAGGTTAAAAATTGTTTCCACCAATTAAAATATACTTTTATAAAAGATACTATAAATTTCAGACATTGCAAGAATTCAGTTCAAAAAGTGAAACGCATTAAACTGATTCACTGAATGCAGAACAGCGATAAGAATTTGAATTCTATTTTGATGATTCTGGCTTTTGTAAGAAAATATAAATATTTTCTATTAGAAGACCATTTACTGAAAAATGCCCATTTACTGCAATGCATGCGCTTTTAACTCCTCTTTTTGAACGAACTACATCATCAACACTGCTGAGGTGTTAGAAGGTAGCAGCTTTCATCTGGTCAGTATTGTTGGTTCTGGATTCAGTCTTGATAAAAATCCATCTGAATTGTGGGCTGTAAGCCATAACCATCACATTCAAGAGAAATGAATTATATGAAACTGCATTACTGAAATAAAACTATTTGATGATTTTATTATTTCTTGAGACGTACCTGAATGCCATCCGAAATTTCTTTATCGAATATAAGTTCGCTGGATCAGTGCAGAAGGATAGGATGTGTTTCAGGAGTAATACTGTACCACATCTGTTGCCTTAGGTTCCAGTAATTCTTTCTGGAACCTAAGGCAACAGGTTCCAGAAAGAACCTGTTGCCTTAGGGTTAGGGTTATGATAGTGATAGAGTGATAGTGATATAATGATAGATTATTTTCTATCATGAAAATAATGATAGAAATAAAAGAGATGTATTTTTAAGTTGCAAAGTGGGCTAGTGTTCTTGGGTAGAAAATTGTTTTGGCAAGTGTCAAACAACTTGGTCCACTTCTGCCCCCTTTTGGTGTTACTTTTATCAGACTAGGTACAAGGAAAAAAGAGCTGCTAATTAAAAGAAATTGGACAATCTTAGGCAATAAATCAGACAATAAATCAGATATTACATTTGACCCTTGTTGAGTTGTGGCTGTTAGTGAAAACATTGTAAAATATTGACATTTTTATCAAGATGTTTTACTTACTTCAACATCTCAAGTGATATTCAGACATAGGTTTCCAACTGCAAACTGTGAACAGTGTTTAAGTCAGATATACAAATGGCAAGCTCAACACTCAACACTGTTGTAATGTTCTAATGTTGACATGCTGCAGATCCTGTCTTACATTTTAATGTCACTTTACTCTGACATTAGGGTTAGGGTTAGAAATGAAACTACAACAAAACTGTTTCATCCGGAGAAACAGTTTTGTTGTAGTTTCAGACTTTCTACAAGCAACTTTTAGAGCAAAGTTTGCATGCCTGTTAGACTTTTACTAGCAACAATTTAGGCTTTGATGCTTCATCTAATCAAGGGACTAATTACCTAATCAATTTG
>NW_015112662.1:401161-402252 GCF_001443285.1 Poecilia latipinna | reverse complement strand
AGGGAGAACATGCAACCAAGGAGCCACGTAGCAGAGTTGTAGTCAAGACCACTGAACCCGAGACCAAGACCAGCGCCCTGCGCTACATGACACAATAAAATTAAGTTTATCAAAATTGGTTCTCAGATTGATCTGAAAGATCCACCTTCCCATAAAACCACCTAGATGTTAAATACTTAGAGCTGAAATATATTTAACCAGTATCAATTAAAACTCATTTCATTCTGTTTTGCTTTCATGGCTGTGCTACAATCCGCAGAGGTCTCCTGCTATCCCTAGAAAAATAACACCCTGGACGGTTGCCCATATTGCCCATGTCAGAAACCACAACTGAAACATCGCAATTAACGGTAAACAACGTTCAACTATGAACACTGTCCAACACAACAAGTAACCAAGCAGAAGGAGCAGCATGACTGTTCTCACCCTCCCTCCCACTGATGTTTGTCACCATGACAGGAGACGAAATCAATCAATGAGAATGCGCTGTGTTCGTTCAACTTTTACTTATTCGGCGATTAAATAAACGTGTGTATGTGTTAGCTACTGCAGTGTACACAAGAACGGCTCCCAGTGAGGCTTCAGTCCTTAGGACTTAGTAAAGATTAGTCCAGAAGAATCGGATCGTTCCTGAATGTCATATTACTATATTCCACTTTGGTCACAGCGTTGTCCCATATTTGCGATACATCAGTCAACACACAATGGCATGAGTGACAACTTTTTTTTTTCATCGCAGATGCATCATGTGTCTCAGTCAGTACAGCTAGCTTTGCTAGCATCATGTCCACAGATCTTACCTTTCTTTAAGCTTTCCTTCGTGCAACGCTAAAAGTTGCACGAAGTCCCCGCCGTCTGTTAAAGCGAAGCGTTGCTGATTTTACATGTCACCATATCTCATGGTTTATGACATTACTGACAATTAGACGGATATCCACCACTGCGCATGTCTGGAGCTCCGCGTGCGAGTAAAGGTGGAGACGGGTGACAACAGACACTAAGTCACGTTATTGCTTGGATTTTACGGCGCCACCTTAAGACCCTGAACTTCACATTTTAACGGAAAAAAGAGCAACGCAACTTGGATGTAA
>NW_015112662.1:392209-397599 GCF_001443285.1 Poecilia latipinna | reverse complement strand
TCAATTTGTGACTGTCCAGTGTAGAGTTTTGAGTCTTTTCAAAGATTCGAGAAAACTCAGAACACCGCAACAGTTTTTAACATTATGTTGAATCCCAACCCGCGTGTTGGGTCATTTGGTTTGTAATTATGAGATGCAAAATTAAAAGTGTTTGAAAATTATGTTTTAATACATAAATGGGAAAAACAAAAAAGTTTGTATAAGAAAAATATATGATCAAAGAGAAGACAAAAGGGCTGATGTACTTCAGCAAAAACTAGACTTCATATTTGTGGCAACAGTAGGGACAGTCTCGGACAAACTAAAATAAGATGACAATCTGAACAACACAGACAAAAATCAAAGATCAGCCTTGATATTTCTTGACAAAATGTCTACTACTGAGGAAGTTTTTTCTTTTCTTTAAACATTACAAGGAAAGTTTGCATTTGGGGGAAAAAAGTGCTATAAATAAATGTGAAATCAAATATAAAATAAAATAAATAAATACATACATACTCATCTGCTTTGTCTATTTATACATTCGAGTTAAGTTTCCTTGGTAACTCTTTTTTATACAGATTACTAATAGTAATTTCCTTCAGTGCAAATCAAAACACTTAACTAAACACCTTGGAGCAGGAAGCAACACTGCATCAAGAAAATATCAATTAAAGTTCATTTCAGTCTTAAACTTTTTTTCCTGTCGACTTACTTTCCCACCTGTTCTACTTTTAGTACAAACTTGCCGTCAGTGTGTGGAGATGTTGCTTTAGGCCAATCAGATCAGCTGTGCCCTCTGGCTTCCTCCTTGCATTAATAGCACTGATGTCTGTTCTGCTGCTGTTTATTGTTGACTGACTTATCCAGGTCAGGAGGGAGGTTCAATTTGATGGCTTTTAATGTGTGGTGATAACTGTTGCTGTAAAAACCAATATTATCTGTGGAGAACAATGTTGACCACCTCTGTAGATTGGCAATAAGTTGGGTAAAAACAGTAACACACAGCTTTAATTTACTATGTAACTACAGCATTTCTAACCCAATCAACCAACTCAAATAGCTAAAACTAAATTCCGCTTTTGATTCTTCAACAATGCAATCCTTTCTCACCAAGATTTATTATTATTGCCAAAACATTGGTATAGCAGCTCAGACGTCTAGTTATAAAATTTGGTAGTATTGTTTTACTCGTTCATATTCTCTTACTGGAGGTTTACAGCAGCTAAGCATGAATTATGCAACTCTACACCTTCGTTGTTCCTCTAAGAAGAACAGAAAATCACCAGACAAATATTTATGCTATCATTTTATGTATGCTATTTATTAAATCTTTCAGCCTGCTTTGTAATACCATAACAATTAATATCCAATTCTCAGAAAACAAATGAATTTCAACAATTCAATGATTCACGTGAGCAGTAAAGAGTTGGATGTGCATTTAATCTAGTAAATCTGAAATTCTCTATTTGTACTATCTGAAAACAGCAAAGCTAGCAATCTTTAGACATACTTTAATTTCCAAACTTTTGAGCACACCTTTGACAAAAGAGATATATATATATATATATATATATACGTATATACATACACACACACACGTATAGACCACACTTTTCTATAAGCCACAGGTGTTCATACTGTGCGTACCTTCAGGTTTTCATTTGAGTTTTTAAAAAATGTTTTATAATTACACTGCAAGCCAGTCAGCATATCAACAAGACAGTCTACTGATGTGCTTTTGTAAGAGAGGGTTACAGCCAGAGTAGAAGTGATGAATCACTTTCTAATAAATATTATGAATCACCTGGTGAGTGGGGTACATTTTAATTGAGTAAAATCTCCACATTTCCTCAGTAGAAAATGACAAAACCACATGACATAGCAGATCCTTGTACTACCTGTTGCAGAAGCTGTATTGCTAATTGCCCTCTTACATTGTCTTAGGCCTCAGCCTTTCTACAGTTCTCTTATCTCAAAGCATCTTCCCTGTAAATCATAATTGAAAAGTAAACTGAAAATAATAAAGGTCTATTATCTAGAGCATTTTGATTTTTACATACTGAATAAAAAGTATCCATTTGTTCAAGGCCACGATAGAATCCAGAGCATTCTTCGTTGCACAAAAATAACAATTTAACCACATTTAGCATTTCAGAAGGTGGTAGTTAGTGCCAAAAAGCACCTCTGTCATCTCAAACAGGGGTGCCTTGCAAATGGACGAGACGAAAGGCACTACAAAGGAACTTAGAATAAAATACAGAAATAATCTTACCAAACAACATTCAAATATGACAGCAGAGAAAGCCGCAAAAACCTTCACGTAAACACAAGGTGGCAAAATGTTTGAATGGACTGATCGCACACTCCTCCCCTTGCCTGCACAGAATTTGCAGCACCGCCTAATCATTGTCATTACAGCTGTTTGAGAAACTGTTTCCAAACAGGCAATCAAAGCCTGTCTCAATAATTAGTGAAGGGGAAGACGTCTTTGTGAGCAAACGGCTCGTCTCCCTCCTCCCGTTGCCGCCAATCTGAAAACACAAAATCAGATCCTTCTCCTGCGAGAAGACACACACACAAAAAAATTATAAAAAAAAAAAAAAAAGTCCTCCACACGCAGTTCTGCCTGATTCTTAGTGTACGAGCTTTTGCGTGCGTCTGCACAGGTTGCACTTATTGTGTTGCCGAGACAGCTTGACTGAAAACCAACTGACAAAAACATTTGAAGCAGAAAAAAAAAGGGGGGGAGAAAAAAGCGTGCACGCACAACAACCTGTCAAGAGCGAAATGCCTCTAATTTTTCTGTCATCTGCCAGCCGTTTAACAAGACAAGAGCGCTCTGCCCCCACACTCCCCCTTTAAGCCACAAAAGACAGAGATGGAGAGGAAGAGGAGGAAAAACACAGGGATGGGAAAAAGACTGAGTAGCTGATATGTCTTTTTCCTGTCTGTAACCATTCCACTCATTTAACCTTTCTTCTTTTCCAGGTTGTGATCTTTCCCTCTTATTCTCCATTGCCTCCTCTTACCTACCTCAGACAGTGGAGGACCAAAGTGTATATTTGTGTGTGTCAGGGGAGGCAGGGTAATAAGCACTTAGCCACTGGCCCGGTCTCTCTCAGACGAACCTCCTGCTCTCTGCCTCTGGCTTTCTCCAAGGGGGGAACAATGTTTATAGTAAAGCTTCTGTTCACTTTAATATGGTACATTACTCTGATGCTGCTGTCAGCTCACATGAGGACGCAGCCAACATGTGAGTGAGTGCATTTCTCAGCATGTCTTTTTCTTTGCATGCTGGTTTGTAGATACATTTGTGCACAATTACGTGTACGTTTACAGCAAGTGTGTGCGCTGTCAGTTTTATTCTCCTCGCTCCCCCGATGTAACCGAGGATCAGTGGCGACAGGAGGGTAGATGAAACATTTCTACTGTCATGTGTTTAAAAGAACAACAGATGCTTTCTTCTGCTAATTAGCGCTTAGCACGGAGAACAGCGACAGTGCAGTTGTGTGTACTGGTGGGATTGTTATCTAAACTGAACCGGGGCTCTAAGCAGCCCCACTTGGCTTGCCAAGTCCAATCTTGTTCACTCTCCACCAAATCTGCTGTTACAAGCAGGGTGGCAGCCTTACAAGAAGTGGGACAAGTCCTTAATCCAACAATCAGGAAGAGACAACTTCAAACATGAACGGCTTCCCAGCCAGTTTGCAAATATAATTCAGATTTATTTTACATTTTTAAAATGTATGGTCAGTTTTTACTATCTGACAGTTGTAGCTGCTCTTTGAGAGGTGAAAATTTGAACTATTTTTTAGGAATCTCTATACTTTGGCATTTTGCACATCCAGATTCTAGTCCCTTTAGGACAAAAGCTGCCAACAACAACTCTAGTTTTATATTACAACTGAGCACATTGTATCGTTTTGTGACGACTTCAGAGATTTGTTACACCGTCATAAACTCCAGGAAATGCACATGACATGTCAAAGATTAAGTTGTGGAGAACTCTGAAATAAAGTTAGGCTATAAAACGAAATCCAGGGCACTTAACGTCTCAGATTCCTTGAACATTTATTCTGTTCAACTATAATGACTGGACCAGGGTAGCATTAATCAGTGAAGCAGCCAAAAGGCCCATGCATATTGTGGAAGAGTTGCAGGCATCCCTGGGTCAGGTGAGAGAATCTGACAAAAGACAATTATGATACAAAAATCCAACAAATCTAACTTTTATGGAAGAGAAGAATGGCACACAGAAAGCTGTCGTTGAGTGAGCACCATATAGCAACTTCCCTTTAATGAATCAGGTCAGGTAGAACAACATTTGGCCTACCTGTGAAATCCTAGGTGATGTAGAACGCAAAAAGGAGACTGAAGAAACTTATCAAAGCGTGAATAAAGCAGGTTGGCTCTTGAAGCCACTGACAAAATATTGCCAGTACAGGTTGTTTAATAGACAATAATAGACCACACTATCCCCATGGCAACACATGGTAGTGGCAGCAGCACCTATTGGGGATGTTTTTACTTTTTTTAGCAGGGACAGGAGAAACTGATCCAAGATCATCAGATGTGTTGTAATGCAACTGTGCAACTGTTCAAGCTAACTTTCCATTTATAAGCACACTTATAACCAAGCGTTATTTTGAAACAGATAAAATAAATGGAATTTTCTAACAAACAGATGTACGCAAGGTTTCTGAGTTGCATCAAAGACACCTTGCTCTTTTTCCTGCGGAGGAGCAGCAATGGGTTTATAGTTTACGTTTGCACGGTCATCAACTGATTAACAAAGTGTTTATTCAAACAAAAAAATTTGTGTTGGTTTTAACTGGATATAAAACATTGGAATATTGAGTTGCTCTGCCATCTGAAGACAAATTCCAGATTTTGACTGTAACAGAGCCAAGTACAGTTATCTAAGCAGGCCTCACAAAATTATATTCCAATAAACAGCTTTTGACATCTTGTGAAACAAAAACTATCCAAATATGATGGATAAAACGACTCCATCACATCTTTGCACAACACAAAAGAAACCATTTGTCAAGCTGTAAAGCCATAAGTCTATCTGGAAAATGTCAAGTTCTCACCTGTAATCAAACCAATCACCAGAAACAAATCCCCAACTAAATCACCATAACAGCCTAAGGAAATGTGGTTATATTGACATTATTTACCATTTTCTCATGGATTACATCATCATTCAGAAAGCACAACCATCCTGAATCAGCACAAAGTTCCCAAATCCAAAAGCACCGCCTCCAAAGAATACACGAGGAAAATGATGGGTAAAAAGATCTATGAGCCAGCAGGAAGTGTAAGACATGACATGCTCTTTCTTCCTCTGGTATGAGGGAGAAATGAGCAAAGATCAGCACAGTTCAGACATGTCTGCTAGTTTTGTC
>NW_015112662.1:387053-388943 GCF_001443285.1 Poecilia latipinna | reverse complement strand
GTGTAAGACATGACATGCTCTTTCTTCCTCTGGTATGAGGGAGAAATGAGCAAAGATCAGCACAGTTCAGACATGTCTGCTAGTTTTGTCCTTATATAGGCCAAATAAGCAGATTCACATAACGCCCGAGCTAGAATACGTCACGGGGAACATAAATTAAGACACAGAACGAGAGTTAGTTCAAGGAAACAAAAAGGATAGTGCTGTCTGCTCCAATTCTGTCACACAAAACGATGAAGAGAAAGAGCAAGTGTGCATGTTTTAGTGTGTGACAAGTTATTGTAGTGTCTCCTCCTGCTCCTGTTGTGCCCAGGGATGCTTGTGTCCTCTTCTCTCCTCTCATCTGGCACTTAATCAATGCACTGGAAGTAGCCTTTCACACACAATCTAATTATATGGAAATGAAGGAAAACCAGGGGGCTCTATGCCAAGTGTCTAAACACACAAACACACACTCTTTTACTCCCTCAAAGGTGACTATTCAGAAGGGAGAAGCCTGCAGGAAAAACAGTAGCAAAAGAAGGTTGCAGAAAGTAACTTACATGCACCCAAAGCAAACTGCCGTATGTTGTTATCCAATTCTTAATTGTTTCCATAAGACATTGTGTGAGTCTCGTGGTCCAGGGAATTAGAAGATGTCATATTTAACCAGCTTTCTCAGGCATTTAAAGTTATGAAATTGCACCGATTTCTGTAGGGAATCAACCATAAAGTACAACTGTTTAGCGTTGAACACCTATAAGTGCTTCGTCATAGCTGCATCTTGTCAGAATTTGAGACTGAGCTTTTCTTCTAACAGTGTGGTGGAGAGTGATCATGTCACAGCGCCAGGCCTTATTTAGAAGCTATTGTTTTCTATTGGCAAATATGGACAGCAGGTTTTATGTTCTTCTCACGCTTGCAGAGAGACATTATGATTCTGCAGCTTAGTTGATTCCCAAAACTAGAATTAACAAGAGCAAATTTTTGATCAAGAGCAAAAAAAAAAAAATCTCTGGCATCTCTGTCCCTGTATGCCATCAAAGCTCACCATATGGATTATCTTGAAACATAGGCTACTTTAGTTTGCACTGTTTGTTCTATATAAAGCCTATAAAAAAGGATGAGTAGAGGATAGATGGTCCTTTGTAGCACTGGTGGAAATGTGCACCTACCTCTGGCCAAATGTAGGTGAATTTATGATGTAGGTTTGTTTTAGTCACAGTGGTGGGTTTGCAATCTCAACAGGAGAACAGCACTCCATTTCTACAACTAATCTATGAGGTTGTCCTACAAATGTCTCCATCAGATGAAGAGGAACTGAGTAATTTGTGGAGAATAAATGTTGGCAAAAACTAGCAGACTTTCACATGACGAAATGTGGCGAAAGGAGAGGTCAGAATTATAACAATCAGAAAAACAACGTGAAAATGTATAACTACATAAAATTATTTGGCATTTACATTTTTGCAATTTGAATATTCGCAGAGCTTCATTTTTTCCACATTTTGTTTTTATGTTACAGTTCAAGTCCAAATTTTTTTATTTTTCTTTTCTTCAAAATTCTATACAAAAATACCCCTTTATAAATATTCTGGAAAAAAGTTTGAGATTTTTGCTAATTACTCAGTGGAAACAGCTCAATGTTTACTTTCAATGCAAAGTCTGAATATTTGTGTAAATGTGATTTCTTGGCTCTGTGTGTCTCAATAAATAAATAAATAAGCAAAAAAATAATCTCACTTTTTAATCACATTTTCATAATTGGGTATTTCTGTGTAAAATTTTTATGAAATAGATTAAGTAAATACAATTTTGAAGAAAGCTGTGACTTAAAATGTGAAAAAAGTGTAGCACTGAGTACTTTCTGGATGCACCAATTATCTATCACTAGAAGAAACTGATATGCAA
>NW_015112662.1:354098-382640 GCF_001443285.1 Poecilia latipinna | reverse complement strand
AGACGGTCACGCACGTGGTAGCTGTGCTGTGACGTGAAATGGGCATTAGCCAATGAAACGCGGCCCCTGTGGTAAGGTCCATAGAATGTTTGTCATATAAAGCAAATTGTCACGTGGGTTTGCTTACACCATAAATCTCCTCTCAATGGTTGGGTCAACGAGATATTTCTCCATGGCGAGTTCCTATTTTACTAAAAAAATCCTACTTTTGAAAGATCTAAAGTTAACTCTAAAGTTACCTAACCTAACTAAGCCACAAATCTCACCTCCTTGTAAATCACTCACAATACGTGAACATAAACAAGATGGAAGAGATCAGGATTGAGAAAAGTAATGTGACAGCTGTCAGTGAATCATATTTCAGCTCAAGTACACAAAACCAAATATACACACACACACACGTCAATTAGAGCCATGCAGAGCTGAGCCGTAGTGAACTGATTGGGTCACATCTTTACCCCCTGCAGCCACTGTCAGCAACAGACCAAATATGAAGTGGCCATCACCTGACAAACAGACAGAGACATGCACAAACATACACAAATCACACTAAAGTATGCACCGGATGGTCGGGAATATCAAGACTAAATCAATAAAGAAAAAACACAAACAGCTGCTACCTCAACTAAAACTAATCTAATTAGGAGACTGAATACTTGACTCAATTAATATAAATCTAATCTCCTACACTGAGTTCTCGTAAATGTAGGAGAACTCAGAAATACTTTTCCAGTGGTTTGTAGAAAATATTTTTGCAGAGAATCTGAAAGCAATGTAGAGCAAATACAGGGGGATTCTAGCTAGCGATGCCTTGTCAGACATTTATTCTGTCTTCTGCCATTCTCCTGAGAACAAATAATCCACTTAACCTGGCAAAAGATTAAGCCTTTAACCTGAAAGAACACGCCACATTGTAATGTGTAAATGGCAAGCAGTCAGGTGTACTGGATGATATAGTCATACACAACACCCTTCACCTGACTGCATCTATTTCTGGTCACATCATTTATTTAAACACTGACACCATGCTTTCTACACTTCTATTTTAAAGAAGTTTTATTTTTGGACAAGGTCTGAGGCATGAAGGTTAAAATATATGTATTTTTAAGCTTTTAAATATCCATCTGAACCATTTGCTTTTCAGAGTGGAGTACTTGTGAAACACCAACAACAAAAACAGGGAATTAGGTGCACAAGTTTGAATTTATTGGAGATTCAGTTATTTTGTGTAGAAAGTTTCAATTGTCTAGTTTTAGATTTGAGTTGAAGTTGTTGTAGGTGGTTTCTCTTGGTTGATTTCACTTGGTACAAAGCATCAGTACCACTGGTAGCAAAACAGACCCTCAATAAGATGCTGCCACTTCCGTGCTTGGCAAAGTGTTTTTAGGTTGAAACAACCCTCTCTACTCCTTCAAACCTATTTTTAGTATTTGAGAGAAAATATGTCAGATGTTGTCCTGTCTGACATCAAGATGGCAATTTTAGAAGAATGAGATGCTTTCAAGGGCAGTAACGTCTCTGTTTACGGTGGAGGAGTACATTTTACTTCAGTGAATCATAGTACTACTCCAGCTACTCGTAGGTCATGATAATCTTAATCCTTTGTGTTTTCTATGATGTCAATGCTCTTTGCTCAGGGCAGTTTGGGTAAGTTGGCTGAAACTATGAACAACAGAACAGTGATCGAAGACACACCATGTTTACTGAAAACCTAAATGACAGGAAATAAAGCTGCACATGAAGGAGTAGCTTTTAAATGACAAAATTGGGATGAAAAGTCTACAGCACACGAGGAAACACTGGAACCAGGGTGAGGGCAAGAGAAGCATCCATCATGCCAGGGATCAAGCAGACATCCAAAGATGGATCCAGCAGCAGTTCTAAGAAGCCCAGAAGAACCTTGACAAACACGACACTCCTTTTGAAATGGAAAAAGCAGTCCATCTATCCAAATGGACAGTGACTAAAGCATTAGTTTTGAAAATCTTCATACACTAAAATGGAGTGACCCCTGCAGTTTTCAAGCAGTTTATATGCTAGGTCATGCTGGACCTCACTATCAGAACACCACAAAATAAGAGACCAAAACACAAAAGAGAACAAAGAATCACATGAAAAAGTAAAAGGTTCTGGGGGTTAACAGAAAAGAAGAGTCGTGCGAACAATACAACAAAAGACATGGTGAGTTTAAGGGAAACCAAGCGATGGATGGTGATAAATAGTGTGCTTGCATGTGCGTATTCATTATGAGAGGTTTCTGATTGTTTTGGCGTCCTATCAGGTGGCATCAAACCCATGTGCGATGTAGAAGGAGAACTACAAAGTGGATCCTGGGGCCTGCAGAAAGAAGCCTTTTTGATCACACTAATTAAAAGCCATTTTGTTTAAAACAAACAGACACAAGTCTAATTGGCTCTTTTCCATAAGAAAGAGAAGGATGTTGAAAGTGGAAGAAGGGAGGAAGTGTGCGTGTGTGCGTGTGTCGGCGTGTTAATCAGATCAGATCAATGTAAGCTTGAAAGCACACACACACATTTTACTATGTGACATGCCACTGGGAATTGTTGGGAGTATTGGGAGTACAGAGTGTAAGTCTAAGCAGATCACAGGTGACGATCGTGAACAAAGAACACAGACAAACATTGTCTGTACTCTTCTGTTTATGACCGAAAAGTCCACTAAAACTCAAACAACTTGAAATGGAAAATGTATTAAAAATGAACTAATGAAATCAGACAATGCTCTTGAATTGTGGTCCAACAGAATCTTTTTACAAAACAAACTAATAAAACAAGTCTGGACAGAAATGGTGGTGCCTGTAACTTATTTTGCTGTGCAACCTTTTGAGGCAATCGCTGCAATCAGAGAGTTCCTTTAACTGCAGGAGAAACCGTCTTCTCCACTGTCTTTTCTGCAGGATTCAAACTTCCCCTCCTTCATTTCCTGCAGTAACCACTCAGAAAAACTTCAGCACTGCAGACCAGATTTCAAGACTTCATTACATTTCTCAAATATGTGCAAATTAGAAACATGGGTCTGTGCTCATTTAAAAAATATATCTTCATTTGGATATTAGAGTAGGAGAGCCTCAGATCAAGTCTCTGTTCATTTATGCAAGTCTATAGCAGTCAAGTGAGAAGCTTTTGTGGAATTGCTTATTGCATCCAATTACAAAATTGTGCTTAACACCAGTAGTAAGTTCATAGTAATGGTTATTGCTCTTTATTTACTAATGAGAATAAAATAACTCAAATTGAATGTTGTTTGGAAGAATTGAGTCACTGGATTATTATCGTCTATGTCAATGACTACATAAAACCATATAGCTGTGTGATGGAGACCAGGGGTTCCATCCCATATTGATTATTGATACTATGTTATTTATTTACAGTCTAAATGTGTTTTGTGTCAGTTCTCTATTTCAGTTACATTGTGACATTTAGTGAACATTCTTTTTGGGTAGGGAGACTGGCCATCCTTCCTGTTCAGAGAATGTGGGGGAAAGTGTCAGTTTGTTTCTGATTTAGATTAGTTCAATTTGAGTTAATTGTTTGAGTAATTGCCTTTCTGGGTGTGTCTCAGCAAGGTGGAAGCAGAAAGGGAGACAAATGCTCCTGGAGCATACCATCTTCCATTAAGAGGAGTAATACTCTGAGGATTTATATTTAGTTATATTTACTTTTGATTGACCTTAGATTAGTTTAGTTTTAATAATTTGCATGCATGTAAATATTTGTTAGATCATTTATTGTTTGCTAGGTTTGTGTAAGTAGTGTTTGTTTCTTGTTTGTCTTTTTTTTTATCACCCCTTTACCTGGTTAAGTGTTGGAACTTGCCTCCAGTATGAATGTCAGCTTCTTTGCTTCACTGTGTGAAGGGGGTCGGTGTAATGGTGACCTGGAGCTCCCAAATAAACTCACCTCAACTACATTTTGTTGCCTCACTTCCTTCCTGAATGCAGTGCCTCCGCCGGTCAAAGTGACAAGCTGACTTTTGTCTAAAAAAGTAATCAAACCGTATGCTGGACTACGTATTTGACAGAACTGATTATGGGAATTAAAAGAACATTTGGTCTAAATATTATTAGCTAGCAGTGAGTGAGCTCAGGATTCCTCAGAAACATGAGGAACAATGATACCAAAATAATCTGGGTTCTTTGAATGATTTATTTCCGACTACTTAAAGAACTCTGAAACACAGCATTACAGGGACAACTTGCAAGTAGATTTAAACAATCCCTGGTTGTGGATCGTTAATGCCAAAATTGAACATGCTGAAAATATTTAGCAACAAAAATTTTAAATGGTCAAATCTGACTTAGCCGCAATAACATCACATTAAACACGCAAATACATACGCCTGGAACTTAACAGGGACCACATTGTCTTGTTCCATCTTGGTCATCTGTGCTTATTATTTTGTTGAGTTCATACAGTCTCACTAAAACAGCCAAGAGTTGCACTGTCTACCAAAGATTTACCACTGCTAAAATATGCATTTAGAAGATGTCACAAACAATTATAAGCTTTCAACACTCCAGATGCTGTCTCTCCGATAAAAAAGAAACTATTCATAAACACTTGTAAAATGTCACACTTGATGAAACAGAACAACAAATCCAACGCACACAAAAGACATCTTTTCTTTACACACAAATTACAAAACATTCACATTCTCTCTCAGTTGAGCTCGTAACAATAAGAGATGCAGACTGCTTGGATGAGGTAACATAGCCAATTTTAACAATCCACGCAATACAATACATTAGATCACTGCGTCTTTGTATAACTACAAGGGAAAATTGAACTTATCTATATGATAATGGGACTGCTCATAGCTCAATACGACAAGAGGCGCGAGGCAACACAATGCAACAGCGCCTGCAGACTGTGATCTGAGCTGTAATCTGTACTGACAAAAACAAGAGTGAGTAAAGAGAGAAAAGATGTGGGAGACAGCTTTTTATGCAACACCATTTGAATTTGGACAGACTGACAACAAAGCTGTCGACAGGTTCAGACAACAACCTTTTGTTCGGCAGATTATCACTGGAAGAATTCAGAGTGCTGAAAAAGAAATGAAACTCAAGAAAATAAGAAAAAATGATACAGGAAGTTATGGCAGCCCTAACGAGCTGCTGATTGGTGAAATCTGAGTATACACCTGGAAAACAACAGACGAGCTGCAAGTTCTGAGGTTTTAAAATATAGAAATTATTTCAAAACATCTAAAAAAAAAAGTAGTCTAAAAAACATGAAATTCGTCTGAAAAATGTTCATATCATAACTTAAAAATGTAATTAAAAATTCATTATTCTTAATCATGTGCAAGACAGACAAGACAGTTGGCTCACTATTAATTTTGCAAATGCAGATGGTTCGCAAAAACAAAGTTTGCATGAATTTTTTATATTAAAAACACTTGCAAAGAATCATTTGCTTCAACATATTTAAGAGAAGAAATATTCGATCTACAGCAATGGTTTCTAACCCATTTGGGTTCCAAGTTAGGGAGTTTGAGGTCTTGAAATAAAATGACCTAAAATAGTATCAGAAAAATCACATTTGTATTGCAAATGGTACAACAGATATTGAGGACTGAATAACTTTTAGTTTTGTTCAGGATTTGGAGGAAAAATGTAAAGTGTGAAAGAAGTTTGTTTTTTTTCTTAGATTGGAGCAAGCTAAGAAAACTGATGCTGATAAAAAATGCCTTAACTGTATATTAAAAGACTTTTATTTCTTGCCATTGATTCTTTGTTTTGTTTGTCAAATGTGAAATGCAAAATAAAGAATAAATAAATAAATAAATAAATAAATAAATAAGTAAATAAATAAATAAATGGCATGAAGAGATTGTCTTTGCATATGACAATGCATCATAGAGTAATAAAAGGTTTCAGGGGAGGTTCAGTGGAAAAAGACATGAGGGAGACCAACAATTTAAAGAGAAGGCTACATACACATCCTGACACCTCCAGGTTTTCCTCCTGGGAGGGATGGAGCGATGGAGGGAGCGATGGAGGGATGGGTTTTCTCATGAAAACAGGAAGTTAAATTCCTGGTCAGTAATTTTGCTCCTCAGAAACACCCCTTGTTTAGATGGGACCTTTAAACTACACCCTGCATCTCTGTGGTAGAGGAGCTCCAAGTACGAGTAGAACTTGTTTTTATGCAAGTAGAAGTAAAAACCTTCATCCAAAAAAAGTTACACAAGAATAAAAAAGTATTTAGTAAAAGGCTAGATAGTCCTGTTCAATTTGATAGAATTGTGTAATAATATTGACACAATCTAAAATGTACATGTTAGGTTATACTTTAAGTTATAAAGTAAGTAAAACTAAATTATATTTCAGGCAGAAAAAAAAACATATTCCCAAATCTCAGTTTCTACAATATAAAACTTTTTAAACCAATACTTTTGGCGCCAATATCTACTTTTTACTGTATGTTCACTTGACCTCCAATGGCACAACAGACTCGGCAGATAAAAAAAAAAAAAACACATTAGAACCACAAAGCTGGATTACAAATCAGAAGTCTGACCAGACATAGACACACATATTTTTGTCTTACGTCCTTTAATCAGTGAAGTTACTCACAGCACTGAGTAAATATAACTAGTCACTACCCAAACCTCAGTTTGTGTTAAATAATTATAATTGGTTCGCTATGTCACCTAAATCTGATTTCCAATACAGTTTTAAACTAAATCTCCCCTGGCACATTTGATGACACTCCTGCCAATCCCTTTATAAATAGATTTTTTTTTTCATTTAACTAATTTAATAAGGGTTTCTAGAAACTTTTAATTAGAAATTCTTGACTTTGTTTCTCTCGTGTATAAATATGTGACTTAAGGCTCCATTTATTTTAGGAACTGTCATCTAAGCTGCATGAAGAATCATATATATTGCCATTATGCCCAACAAGCTAAAGAGTAAAAATTCACTGTTAAAGGAGTGCAGCAGTAAGTAACATCTTGGGTTGAACTTCCTTATAGCGACAACTTCATGCCATCTACAAGTCCACAGGTTATTTAGAAACATTGCAAGAAAAAAGGAGTTTGCTAAACTCTAATTGAACTTTAAGTGGAAACATGGACTTTTGTTGAATGAGACTAAGATTGAGCTTTTCTTCAACAAACACTCCAGGGGGACTCGACATGGAAATAAAAGAGGACAATATGAAGCAGCATTTCATGTCCATCATGAAAAAGGTTTGAGGATCTGTAATGTGGTGGCCCTGTTTTCCTTTCAAGAACCCAGGGAATCTTCAGAGTGTGTGGCATCATTAAGTCTGTGAAATCTGGGACAGATAAAAAAAAAAGAAAAGAAAAAAAAAACACAATGAACTCAAAAAAAAATTACTAAAAATTAATCATCATTGGGTATTTCAGCTGGACAATGACCCAAATTTAAGTCAAAACTCAAAAACAAAGTGGTTTACCAGACAGAAATTAACTTTTTTCAGTGATCTACTTTACCTCCAGATCCAAATTCAATAAAAAATAAACACACACACACACACACACACGCGCGTGCACAAGCACATGCACACACAAGATGAGGATAACACAGAACCCAGGGGGCACTGAATGAGCTAAAGAAACTGAAAAGAGAAAAGGTCAGAGAGCTTTTATTGTTTACTCTAACCTTGTAAAATATTACAGGAAAAAGGGTAAATGTTGTCCTGTTGATCATAAAAAGAATTTTTTTATTCGTCTTTGCCAGGGTGCCAACAAATGTGTCTAATGTTTACCTACCTCGTAGTCTGGTGTGAAGACGTCAGTAAGGTCCAGACCAGTTCAAAGTTGTTCCTTACTGGAACAAAGGGCGATTATTGTGATACTAAAGATAAAAAGAGTAGTGTGTATCATTTATTTTGCGGCACAAAACCTAAAATAGACACCAGAATAGTAGTAAACAAGTAAAGCCTATCCAGTTGACACTAATTTGCTCGTCTCAGAATAAATCCTTGGATCTTAACCTTTGCTCATGACCTGCATGTCAAATGTCAAAATATTACAGAAAAAAATGAACCAGAGAAATCACAAAGGAATTACAGTTGCTTTTAGCCCTCATGATATATTATTAATCCAATTTTGCATCGACCCTTGAATTTTTTTTTTTTTTTAGGTTGGGGAGGGGGGGGTGCAAAAAAAAAATCACATTGAGCAAATTAATGAGGTAAACGTAATGATCTGAGATGATCAAAGGATATCAGTGTTGGGCAAAGTACAGCCACCAATTAGTAAAACAAGCACAGGAAAGGGACTAAAATATGCACCAACGCGGTTGATGAAAAGACAGGGTCAGAGAGAATGGACTAATTTCACAAATGAAACGATGTGAACCAAGACAGGCTCTTGGATGTGTGGGTGTGGGTGTGTGTGTATAAAGTGGAGGTGGGGTCTGTATGCGGGTCATGTTTGGATTCCCCCTGAGTGTATGAGCATAGAGAGTGTTAGAGGTCCCACAAGAGCAGCAGGAGAGGAGCTGGCTTTACTTTGATAACAATAATAAGGTATTTTTTCTCTCCTTACTGTCTCCTTTTTTTATCCTGCTTTGGCACAACTAGCACTGCTGTAGTCGTTTGATCCATGAAAGATGCTTGTTATGTCTTTTTTTTTTTTTTTTTGAAGAGTTTGATGCACAAAGAAACATTAGAAGGGGGAAAAAGTTTAGAAATAGGCAGCCTCTGTCCAACTTGGACTTGGGTTCATTAAGAAAGCCTCTGGGGGAGTACCCCTTTCTTTTTGTTATTTTATTTTTGTTGTTTTTCCTGGGGGGGTTTCTAGCCCTACAGGAGAAAAAGCTATGTGACCCCAGTGATTGATTGCAGTTATTATAAAAAATAATATCCAAGCATTCAAGCAGATAGTCTTGCATTTAAAACAAAAAAAGGAACAAAAGGGACCGTTTATTAAAAAAAATGCCTATTATCTGACTTAAACTTTGACATGCAATAAAACTAGATCAAATCTTTCAGTAGCCCTCATCCTGTATCAGCTGCAATGTGAATAGCTAAGTACACTTTTTCGGGCTTTCTTTGACTTTCTATTAGGCAGATTAGTTAACGTAACCTATTTGATGAACAGTGTTATGTTTTTGATAAGTTTACAACATGTATGATACAAAATAAGGCAAAATGAGCATCAGTAACTGAGCTCATTCTGAAAATCAGAAAAAGATACCACCTCAAAAATCAATGGATGAGTCAAAGAAACAGAAATGATAAATAGACAAGAGGACTATGGTGATTAAAAAACAGGAACATTTCTCCAAATATAAAACATAGCTTGTGTTCTATCATAGCGGTACGTTTAGAAAGCCAAAACAGAAGGTAAACAAGTATGCTTACTTCAAACAGAAACCACTCCAAATTTTCTGAAACAAATTAAGCACTCCTACTTTCAGAGTAGTTTTAGAGTGAGAGAAAAAAATGAATTAGTAGATCTGCTGGAATTTAACGTAAAAAGAATGACAGAAAAAGGACAAAACTGAAAAAAAGGTAAATAAAACCCTGAAGGTTCTGAATAGCTGTGCTTCAATGTGAGAGAATAAAAAAAATCTACCAATTTGCCTTCATATGTGGGAATTAAGCTAACTATCTGAGCATAGGTGTGTAACACACAACTCCAAAGTACTGAGAAATACTTCACTTAATTTTTTGTGGCGCTAGAGAAGTGATCCCATCTCTACACAGATGTTATTTTGTCTTAAGTCACAAGTATACTTGAGCAACAAAAGAGGGAAAAGCTCAACGTTGCGAGACTTGTTTACAGCCATCTGCCTTGTAAAAGATCAACGACCTGTTAAAGCACCGACACTCAAACCTAAAGATTTCTCACCTAAGCCCTCTCTGGTGTACATAACATCTACATAGACTTGAATAAATCTGTTTGTGTTGTAAGGGGAGCACACCTCATCAGAAGCATTGTGAGCGAAAACATTGAGAGACTGACAGATGTCTCTCTCCGTCTTACTCTTACCTGCGTCTAACAATGTCTCTCGCTCTGTGAGCCTTAGGACATCCAGACGCTCACACACAATCATGTGACAAACAGGCCTTGTTTGTGTGTATTTGTCAGTGCACAGTGCATGTTCGTGTTTTCATCACTGTCTAAAAGAGAGCGGAAACCAATCCCTGATCCTAGCGACTGATAACAACATCCACCGCTGCCAAGCTCCCACAATAACAAATGGTGGGCAGCTGCCACTGATACTGTACAACTGTAAATAGGAGACACACTTCACATTCGGAGCAGATACAGCACCGATCAGGACGATCACAACTGGCTCCTCCAGTAAAACAGTAAGAAAATCTGGACATAGAAATGGTTTCGAATATTTAGTCTTCTCAGTGCAGAAGGCTAGATATACAATTAGAAGCTTTTTGTCTGTACTATAAAAGCCAAAGTTAGATTTTATTTTTAAAGGGGAATACTTTGTTTTTTTATAGAGCAACTCATTTATTTCGGGTAGCACAAGTTTTGTTAAACCAGAGAAATTGGTCCAAAGTTTGTCAAAGTTTGTTTCAGACCAAGTGGATGAATCATGGAGCAGAGTACAGACATAATCACATCCTCCCCACTGTGGTGCTGAGAAACCGACAGGTTAGAGGCTCTATTGCATACCATTAACTTATAATTTAAGTCTACATAACAGATTAAAACTAACGCATTACTGGCACTGCATTAGCATCTCTTTCATGCAAGCAAACTAAAAATGTGGGAAAAACCTTTCATCTAGATCACCCATCCTTTGGTTTTGAACTTAGTGGCTTACACAGATGTCTGCATATGAAGACACATTTCTTATTACAATAATACATTTTCCTGCCTATTTGTCATGGCCTGATAAAACAGTTATAATTATATATTTACGGTATAAAATATGCAAAATAACCCCCCCAAACCTCTAATAGTTCTGTAAAACAAATTCATTCTGAAACTTTGAGGTACTGAAAGACAAAGTGTAGCAAATACACAAAAGCAAATAAATGTAAATAATTTTTAAAATGCAATAAAAAAAAATTTAAAAATCAAAGTCTTTGACTATATGTCAAAGATTTTCTATCAGGAAAAACTCCTTTTTACCATTTCATCATCCCCTCTCACTCCCGCTTTCACAGAGCCAGAGAGCTGATTGGTGGAAAGAGCTTTTCCTTGATCCGACTCTCAGGTCCCAACAGGCTGTAAAACATACAACAGGAGGACCAGCAGCAGCTTCCTCACACTGTCCTACTCTTACAGCTATTCTCTCTGCCGTAGCCACAGCAGTTGTCACAGCAGCAGTCACGGCAACGGCGGCAAAAGAAGCAGCAGAGAGGAGCCAGTGCATGAGGGAAAGCAAAAACAATGAAAAGAAAAAAGAAAAAAAAAAGAAGGGGTGCTCGGTCACGAATAGACCCTCAGCTGTATGCTCTATACTTCGAAGAGCCTTCACAACTTCAGAATTAAGAGAGGCATCTGAGCATCTGGGGTGACTTACCGGTGAAGGAGTCCCTCTCTTGGAGTCTGTCTCAGCTGGTCTCTCACAGGGGAAAGGCGGAGGGGTGATGGAGGTCGGGGAGGCTGCCGCCGCTGCTGGTGATGGTGGTTTGGGTGCTCACATTGATTTGTGTCACTTCTCCGCTGCTCTGTCGCCACTCCACCTCTTTCCCACTCTCTCTCCCTTCACCTCACATCACACACACATTTATGCACACACCCAAAACACAAAACACACACACACACACACACACACACACGTACAAAGATTTGGGCATATTACAGAAAGCTTCTGTTCGCAGATCAGGTACTTTCGTCATGCATAACAGCCACCAAAAAGAAGCGCAAAGACATTTAAAGATTTTCTTTAAAATGCTTCATTTTGATTTGCAACAGAAGATGTCACAGTTAAATGCAGAATTATACTGAAAAGCTGAAAAACACCTTTTTAGCAAACATGGCTGAAACAATGAAGCTAACGACTGAAAATAGTATTTGTTTTATTACTACAAGATGCAAAGACTTGCAAAAATGTATCGCCCAATAAGCAAGGTAGTTTGAGAAAGATAAGTTGTTGGGATTGAAGGGGGTTTTATCACTAAACAGCTAAACAATGGATACTCTGAAACCGATTACCAGCTCACGCCTACCTACATTCAACTTTCTATTAAGCTTTTACTTGTTTGCAATTTAAAACAAAAAATAGTTCACTTTATGTATAATGCGCACATGTACATTATACAAGTTGCGCTTTTTGAAATTAGTGACAAAATATACAGAATGTTTTCATGATATTCTAAATGTCTCAGCTGGACTTGTTAATGCCAATAACAAATCAATACGACGCGTACTGATTTGATATCGTTTCAAAGGATGATTTAGTTTAAGACTGTTTTCTTATAAGGATTAGATTTCATTAAGTTTCAGCATTTCAAAAGTGGTCAGTATAGAAGTGACTGGAGATGGAGGTGAAAACTTATTTCTGCCACCTTCTGGAAGTCGTCACATTACTCCTCTTGTTAACCCTTTAGCAACATTTTTTTTTTTTACCAGCATTTCACTGAGAAAGAGCTTGTATAACGAGTTTAGCTGATTATACCAGGTGTTTGCTAATTGCTCCTGGCTAGTCTGAAGGAGCTGAGTGGGGAGCAGGGAGATTTACATAACACTGTCCCTTATCATAGACACTCTAGTGTATGATTTTTCCCTAGCTGCTTAATGTCCTTAAAATACATCGGTGTAGAAGCGCCAGTGATGAAGAAAGACATCTTGATAGGAACCCCAGCTCCACACCACCAATTTTAAATGCGTTACATGGTTACTAACTTGTTAGTCTCTAGAGACAAGTATGGCAAAAGATGCAATCTGTTGAGTAAAGAACCCTTGAAATAAATTAATTAAATTTGTTTTTCAGTATATGTTCTTGTTAAACTCAGGTTATTAAAATTGTGAATAGTGACTGCAAAAGCAATTTAAGCAAAGCAAATTTAAACAAACATAATCAAGATAAGACGGAAATAAATATGTCTAAGGGAAACGAATATGAAAAATAAACAGCTGGAATGGCATAGCAGCGTTGAACAATTGTGAAATTTGTGGTATTTCTGTAGTTACATTTTTGTGATGGCAATTTTTCCTCTATATTAGGGTTCAGCTGTAAACCCCTTCTTACCTTCGCTGTGGACACACTGACACTGTACATGAGGGACTGACAGCCAGACAGCTGAATGGCAGGTGGACAGCAAGGGAGGAAATCTAAATATGATGCTACCACAGAATAGAAACAGTGCTTACACTTTGTAAAAATATATTTAGAGTCACTTAAAACCGAGAATGGGGGCATGTTTTCTCATTTACAGGTAAACTACGTTGACTTTTTCGACTCCTCTTTGCCTCTCGAGTGAGCAGGTTTGGGAAAGATTTGCTAATTTAAAACATAACTAAATAAAAACATAAAAGGTGTGTGTAGCTTCTTATAAACTTGTTTAGGGATAAAACGCTCACCTTTTGGATCCGAAAAAGCGTTTTAAAAAAGGATTTCCAAAGTCATTTTCCACTTCGAGCAGGCGCTCATGCCAAAACAGGTGATAATTAATTAATGTTGCATTCCAGTTGTACTCGAAAATGGGAAATTCCAAAATCCCAGTCGGATGAATCAACTGGAATGCCCTCCGAAGCGAATGTTCTCCTACTGGGAAACTGAGATCAATGACTGGTATCCCCATTTAGGATTTATATGGCCGATTTCACGTTTCAATTTGGCCGCTCCTCGCTTCAACAGAAGCATAATGTGGCGGAAACATGTTTATTTTACAAAACATACAAGTAAAAATCTGCCTGAGAACAATGTTACGTGTAGCCCCTGCAGGTATAAACAGGACAAATTAAAAGTGATGGAAAGTAAAGCTTACAAATATATTTTGTCAGCACTCAGTAGTATTACAAACACTATTGGCGTCGCCACGTTGAAATTCCGACATGACACCTAGCTCCGAGTTACTTCTTCCCTGTAACTAGAACGCAGCACAACGCACCAGTAGTGGGCTTTCTCATTGGCTGACTTAACTGCTCAACGTCAAATCTGTCGCAAGTGGACCAATCGCGACGCAGTGTTTTTCATTTACAGAATTACTGTTGTCCATTTTAAAGAATCTATAAATGTACACATAATTTCACATCAGGCAATTTATGTCTAAATACATTTAATGTTAGTCAAGGTTGTCAGTGACAGCTTGTGTAAAGAAATGGATGATGAATGTTAATTTTGCATAGAAAAAGAGACACCATCTTTAAAAAAAAAAGACATATTTAGTCTGGAAAACCAGATGGAACCCTGGAAATATTATCTGCGTCTTCACTGCAATTTCAGAATCTGATGACTCATGAAATGTCCAAACCCCTGACTCACTTTCAGCTTCTTTCCACATTAAATCTTTAATTAATAGAGAGAGCCTCTATTATTATGAACCCAAGTTATAAATAAGTCAGTTTTTCCCAGTTATATTCAAGAAATTAAAGTCTGTCATAAAACCGATCCTCCAGGTTAAGTTGAACTTCTGGAATGCCATTTAAATGCCCAAACAAGAGTTCAGTAACAGAGTCTGCAAGCTGGAGCCATTAATTTGCACAACAGTAACTCCTCAAATCCATTAACTAGAAAACAATTTTGACATCAAATTAAGTGTATGCAGATGCATGTACTTTAGGAACCAATATTTCAAGATCTTATAATATCCATCATTAGAACATGATGGACATTGACCTTAATCCTATGACCTCTTCTTTAACCTAATCCTAAAACTAAATTGGAAAGTTCACCCAGAAAATTCAATTGTGAAATGACGTACAATTAATTTTTGCCAGAGATTACTAATCTCTGTGTGGAAAATTAAACCTATAGATGATTGCAAATACAAATCTGACAACAACAAAGAAAGGGGGTCGGGGGGAAACTAATAATTCTCTCCAAAACATAAAAGCCTTTTTAGATTAATTGAGATCCTGGCATTGGCATTTTAAATATTACAACTAACAAACAAGGCAGATTCAACCCAACCTACTAAACTAATTTACATTTCTTGGAGTCTTTAGTTAACTAATTATTTGCAAATGATTTTATTTATTTACTGCTCCTTAACTGATTTATTTAAGTGGGAACTCAATTTAATTAGAACAGTTTTTCTTTCTTTTTTTTTTCTTTTTTCTTTTTTTAATAGGGCCAATTCACTACATAATGACCGTCCTCCTACAAAACCATAATATTTCGATATTTAATTTCAAAAGATAAAGAAACATCTTTGTCTGTTCCAGACTGTAGCTAAAGAGCTTCTTTAAACTAACAGTATTTCTGTGATTCCTGAAGCTAAAACACTATTAGTTTTATGGTCTTTAAAACACATCAAATTGAAAAAGATTGCATGTGATGCTTTGTGTGGTGAATTCCAGATTTTAAATTGTGCATGCTTAGTTATGATGTATCCATAATATGATTCTCTAATTTCTAATCAAGCAGAAAGTTATACCAGTCTGGCCTAATAATAAGAACCTGTTGACCGCCAATTTGAAGCTATTGTGTAGGTTTTGTACCACAGCACTACTTGGTACACGGTTATTGAATTATACACTTTTTTTTATTTTTTTGAGTGTGTTATGCTAGGCACCAGTTTTTAAGCACAACTATATCCCTGTTTAACTTAATGACTCATCACTTGGCTCGCTCTCTGCAGCCCCGTCTCACTCTCATCCATGTATGCTTATTTGTTTCTAATGTGTGTTCTGCTGCCCACTGTACCTAGTAAATGCCACAGTATGCCTGTGCAGTGGAGAAAAAGAGCTCAGGGGCAATCAGCAAAAGCGAGTGGGCAGAGCGGATGCGCTTCGGAGGCTGTCAAAACTATATTATATGGTTGATCCCTGTCCAATTCACTTTTACAGTTCAACAGCTCGCTGTTTGTTAAAGCCGGAAAAACAAAGGCCCTCATTGGCGTCTCCTTGTTCTAAACTTAGCTCACACAGCAGGCTTTGTCTTTGTGTGCGAGCGACGGAGAGGAGGCTGGGGCGGCGGTCGAACCAGAGAAAAGTTCTAAATAGAGTGACCACATAGGTCAGGTTTGACACACTTTATTATTCATTCACTGTCTGTCCTCAGCTGCGCTTAGCTCATCAGTACACACATATGCGCACGCACGCACACACGCACAACCTCCCTTAGGTGCGGCTTTTACAGCACATATGCGCCTGGACGATGCACAAATGTCAAGAGCAATAACGGGGATGTCACTCCAAATTCATCCGTTCTCTTCAGTGTTTAGCAGATAGGTAGCTTAGGGATGAGACGATCGAGGTGTGTACATCTCTCCCAACCTTACAAGACTAGTCTTTGATTTATTTATTTTTTTTAGATTTTTCCACTAATTTTGTTGCTAGTTCAGCACATTGATATGAAGAAATGAAGATGAAGAAGAAGCATCTCTTGGTTATTGTCTGAATGGGTAGACGACATTTAGGACTATCTTTTGAAGTGCACCTTGTACCACAAATGGTTTCTAAAATTTTACAAGTTCACCAACTGAACATTAAAGGAGGATAGTGAAGGATAGTGAATAGTGATAGAGGATAGTGAATACACCATTATGTCAGTGGGATGGTACCATGCTGTGGTGAAGCACCCATATACCCAAAGAGACAGAGGAGTCAAATCTCTGCTACTTTGGTCCCTGACTTTCTGAAAGGGAAAGTGACGTCCATCTCAGGCTGCGTAAGGTTCAGCGGTGTTGACCTGGACTGAGGAAGATCCACTTTGAAGGTCTTCTCTGTATGGTCAGTGTGTTCACTATGAAGGAAGCAGACTCAGAGGTCAAGGGGGAAGGTGAGCAATAACTAGCTTGTGTAAAGCTAGTTACATTCACCAGCTTTACACCACCGAGTGAGTGTAACTAGCTGGTTATACTAGTTACACAAGCTAGTTTCACAAGCTTGGCAACATCTAGATGTTTAAAAGGCTTCTTCGTGGTCGCTCTCGTTAGTAGGATGGAATATCGGCAAACTTTTTAATGGCAATCCAGTCCTTCATACCTGAAGCATGAGATGTGTCCATATTTGTGGCAAAAAGTCAAGCTTGTTCATTGGACTCTGGAACTGTTCTCCTTGTCACCAATCGTGTTTGAAATGTTCTGTACTTCAAAAGGCGGAGGTAAAGAATCTTGAGGTCAAGAGTGAAGATAATTTTTTTAAAATCTGAGCCAAAAAAAGTAAAGTTCTCGATCAACCAGTTCACCTGTATTCAGTATCACATCTGACTATGACATAATGGATTGATTTTTTCCCCTTGAAGTCGCTACCCCACAATGTAGTCTTCAATTGGATGGATTGATGGATAGGAGTAGGAGATTCTACCATGCAGCATGGCAACCTTTCTATGGTTCATTTTATCAAATGTTTGGCATTTTGAAAGCCTTTTTTGGATTTCTTTCCAAATTGCTTAAAGTTTCAGAAAGCAGGAAACTTGACACCCCCATGAGCAATAAAGGCTGATTTCTGCCATTTCATCAATGTAGTGGTTGTCATGTAAGAACCATTAGCAATTGTTTAAATAAATAAATAAATAAATAAATAAATAAATAAATAAATAAACTGGCACTAATATAATATGGCTGTAAAGACTGTAAAATAGAAAATTTTCTTATTTAGCGTCATAAATGGAATAACATGATATTGTTAACCTGCAGACTTCAGATTGCAGGCAATAGATCTGGTAATATATTTATTTGTACATTGATTACCTTTTTCTTTTGTTGTTGTTTTCATCTTTCTAACTTCCATCTCTTCTTTATAAACTTTCCTCAGAGATCAGACCCATCTTTGACCGGCTATTTCCACACGCTCCTTTGACTTAATTGGTTTCTGTAAAACCAGCTTAAAGAGACCTGAAACACCTTTAATTTACATCATTTTGCTTTTCATGACTTTCACAGGCCTAAACATGGCATTGCACCAAGTCTTTGATATTGATATTAAGAGGGATGACACTTAATGAGCATCTAACTGTCTTTGCCTCAGGTATCTTGTACTACAGCTACCTTCCCGGGATTCGGCAGGTTGTGCCAGATATCCTGGGGTTTTGATGAGGAGTCTGGCCAAATGAAACCCTGCTGGGGAAACAGGGATGGGTCTTCGTGCAGCTTTTACTCCAGGGGGCCAGAAAGGAGAGACAAAAGAAAATATGTCACACCTGTGATTCGGTTCTCTGAGGAGGATGGGAATTGATCTCCTCCGGGATCCAGTGGGATTAAAGTGATTTTAAAGAGACCGTGTATTTTCTTCTGTTTTTAAGAACATTTAGCAGGATGTCCACTGATTTGGTTTAAGATCTTCAGAACTTCACAGCTGTCATATGAATCATTGAAGCTGCTTTAGGACAATTCTAGATTTCTCAAAAGTAGCTGTTTCCATACCCATTAAATCAAAAGTACCATCAATAGTCTGGGTTAGTTTCAAAAACGCGTCAATACCCCTTACCTGGTGTCATGCGGAGCAGCTCTGTAGATGACTCCAGCTCTCATTGCTCAGGCTCAATCACCCTCTAGTGGCAGAAAAGAGTCGTTGCAACTCCTCCGCCGCACTCTCCACTTAAGACTAAAGCAGCTCTCCCGTCAGCTGCCGTTTTCCACACACATGTTATGTCCAGAGCCAGACAAATAGATCATGATATAGCCATCCGCCGGGCAGCCTATTCCAAGCCTGAGAAATGACAGAGAAATGCAGGAAGTCGTTGGAACATAAACAAGGCTCAGTGGAGGAAGCAGGGGTCAAGGCGGTGCTTCCTGTTCCAAACCCACCTTGGTGCGCCTGCGAGCAGACACTCGGCAGCGTGACGCAGCACAGTCTAATCTCCCTTGCGGTTGTAAATATTAGCAGGGACAAAAGCTTTAATGGAGTGCATAATTGATTTATTCGGTTGGCTCATCTGGACCGAAGTGCAACAATGTAAAGTTTAATATTTCTTCTCAAAGTTTTGGGAAACTTGTTGATGTGTATTATTGTTGTTATTAATTTAGTGAATAATAATCTTCACTTCAAAATTGACACTGACCCATTTTTGATTTACAATTTTGATGCCAGCCATATTTAACTTGGATTACTTGCTTTACAATTAAAAACCGTCAGAGTTTCAGCAACAAAGAAGTTACAGCATCACGTTATTGCTGTCAGCAGACAGTTCAAAGTCATCTCGGGGTTATTAAGACCTCCTTTGTCAGCTGCCCAGTTTGGATTAGGCTCATTTGCCATTTGGACAAAGCTTCAGCATCTGGCCAGCATTATTATGGCATATCATAATGAATTCATAATCTGGTATTATTGCAGCAGTTGGTTTTATTCTCTTACTCAATTACAGTAATAGGAGTGTAATAATTTGAAGCGGTTCAGATTTTGATCTTTCACACACAGATTATTGTAGTAAAAAAAAAAATCATAAACCCTGGTGTTTTTGCATGCTTTTTATTGATTGGATTTTTTTTTAGAAATATAAATAGTCTTACCCATTAAACTTCTTCACATTTTATTGTGATTCTATATATCAACATCAGGTAAGTAGTTGTTGCATTATGACAGGAAAAGAGAATATTTTCTGAAAGTAAAAATCTATGGTATACACTAGAATTCAGTACAACCAGCTGTTTTTCTTTAATAAATAATCAAACAAAGTCCCTATATGTACGTAATGTAATCACAGTATTAAGTTCGGAGGTTTGTTAAGGAACATCAATGAATACAAATAATCAGAAAAACCAATGAACAAAGTTCCAGACTGGAGAAGTTTAAAACTGGCTTAGTTTAAGCAATAACCCAAGTTTTGAGCATCTTTCTGAACTCTACTGTTAAGCCCGTCAGCGAAAAATAGAAAGCAACTTGGACAACCGCAAAACTATCAGGAGATGGCGACTCACCTAAACTGACATACCGGCCAAGGAGAGCATTAATCAGAAAACCCTGGAGGAGCAGCAGAGACCCGAGCCTTACAGGAGGGCAAATCTCCTGCCGGTGCATTTGTTGTGCATTCTACAAACCTGGTTGCTTTGGAAAAGGAGCGTAAAGAAAAAACAGCAAGAGGTCCTGTTCAAAAAAATCCATGTAGGTGAGATGACAAGCAATGTTGAAAAGAGAGTTATGCTCACATGAGAGCAAACTACGTTAAAATATGTATTTTCCAGACACATTTACAACATAGTCAATGAACTATGTGACCTTCAATTGTTATAAACATGCTGTATAGATGAGGTACCACTTAAAAGAAATTTGGCTTGGTAATTTAACGCCTTGAATTTGGGCCTCTGTTTCTTTAAAACTTCCTGCTCTTTTCGAAACTCTGCCTTCAGGAAGTCATCACATCATGGCTCCTCTATTAACCCTTTAGCAACATTTCTACCAGAATTTCTCGTGGAATGAGCTCAGCCGGTTTTTGCTAATTAATACTGGCTAGTCTGAAGGAGCTGAGTCGAGGGAGCTCCGCCTCGAAGACAGTGCTTTGTCCAATGAGGTGTTTTGCACAGCTGCATGGTTGCCATGGGAGACAAAAGTATTTCTCAAATAATCAAGACTTCGTTATGATTCTGATGAGAAAATATCACTACAACCTTAATTTAAATCTCAAAACAATCAATTTCACATAATACTGCCTCATTAAACACACCGGCCCTATGCTAAAACATGGTGGTGGAAGTATGATGCAGTGGTGGGTGCTGTTCTTCAACAGGAACAATGAAAATGTTGTGAAGATTCTCTGATATTTTAGAAGAAAAATGACTAGATCTCAGCTAGTCATTCTTTTTTTTTTTTGCAGTCCTTTCATCCGCGCTCGCTCTGCTCTCTTCCACTCAAGTGTCTCATCGTCCCAACAGGAAAAGGGGGGTGGGGGAAAGAAGCTGTGTATCAAAATGTAAGAGAAGACATCTGGCATACAGTGCATAAGAATGATCTCAACAGATTTACTGTAGTGAATACACATCTGTATCTTAATAGTCCATCAGCAGCGGTGAAGGGAGAATGTGAAAGCTCTGAGGGATTTGGGATTGCATTTATGTCCCATCAAGCAGCTTCCTGGATCCAGGCAGAAAAAAAAAAGAAAACCCTAATATATCTGTATTTGGTCGCCAGCTTACATCTGTCTGCTTATGGATTTATGACTTCCAAACTATTTGAGAGAGGGGGGAGAAAAAGAAAAAAAAAAAGGAGTCTCTCGACAGAGCCAGTGACTAATAACTAAAGCTGACAGGGATGGCAGGCAAACACTCACACACGCGTGCGGATAGACGTGACGACAAGGCTCGGCGACAGGGAACAAAGGAATCCAAATCTGACACATTCTCTCTGACAGAAGGATAAAACTCACTCACCCCTCGAGCCACACACACACACGCACACACACGCACACATGCAGACACACTCACACACACTGGGGGACACACACAGTTTCTTTTTTTTTTTTTGTCACAAACCATTTATTACTGAACTAAAAACACTCAGGTCCATGAGGAAAAGCTTTGAAATCTTAACCAGGATGTAAAGTGTGTTTCTTCTTATTTATTCTCTCTAGTTTTGATTTGATTTTAGTTGTCTGGGCGTATTTTTGTCTTATCCTCTTCTGCTTGTACGGTTTTATGTCTTGTTTGTTGTAGGAGACATTCAGAATATGAGCACTGGTAAAGTAACAAAGAGCACAAGAAAAGGGGGATATGACTGAAGAAGGTGGACAAATGGGGAAGACACAACTTTTCATCTTTTATACCCGGTGGACCATACGTTAGGCAAAAGGACAGAGTGCAAGCCCCCCAAAAAAACACTGTCCAACACTTGAAGCTTTTTGTGTCACCCCCAAGGGTTAACCATAAGGGACACGTTGGCTGTGTTTCCATTATTTGCCTCCAGGAAGACCAGCGGAACAGTTTAGTCAGCTGATTAACGAATAGAAGGCCCTACTCTTTCTCTGGCCCACTCTCAATATGCTCTCCAGAATGTTTTTGCTCCTATTAAAGCCGCAGTACGCAGGGTTCTGTCAGAGCATTGTTGGGGAAGTAAATGTGTTGTTTCTTTTTCATACGGACACACCATATGAACTCTCCGAAGCATTATTTTATCCTACACTCTCTGAGGTGTTAAACTTGTTTTTTTCCTTCTTCTTCTTCTTTTTTTTTTTTTTTTGGCTCAAAATCCATTTGCCAGCTATGCCTCCTCTAAGCCATTACAGGAGTACATAAAAAATAGTGTTTGCTGCCCAAGACTCTAAAGAAAATTGCCTGAAGAGGTTTACTTCCAAAACTCTTGTAAATCTGAAGCTCCACACCGAACCTTGTTGATTGTTTTTAATACCCCGTCACGGTAATTGATAGTTAATGTCACTACAGGCGACAACCACCAGAAAGCAATTGTAGGTTTTCATCAGAAACATACAAGAAAAGAAGCATCAAAGCACCTAAAAATGCTAGCTGTAGCGCTGTTATAGAAAAGAATTATGGATATTACAAGATGCAAACTGACATCACCATGTTGGTAGACAGAGAGCAATCTCTTATTGACATTTATTAAAGAGAGGCTAATGTATCAACAATAATAATTCCTAATTAATAAGAATTTAGTCAATTTTTGATTTGATGTTTTTGAAACAATTTGTTATAAAAGTATGTCATGGCAGATCGAAGAAAGCTGATGGATTGTTTAGTGTTGACAATTATGTTATAACAAAACTGACAACATTTACACGGCAGGGAAATTAGTTATAGATTTTTTTTTTGTTTTTGTTCTATGCATATTCGTCATATTTAATGGGTCAAAATTCAACCAGCGTTGAGTGAAAACATGGATTTAATGATGAAAAACACAGGAAGTCACAGTTACGGCGTGAAGGAAACAAAACGTCAAACTGGAGAGAGTAACTGAAGAGTCCAACGAAGAGCGATATAAGCCGAGCCTAAATAAGCAGGAGGTGTGAAACCAGGTAGCGCCGAACAGCAAAGAGAGACTAGTTAAGTCAGAGAACAAAAGGCAGAGCTGAACAGAACAGAAAGACGTCCGTAGAAAGAAGGAAGACACACAGATATAAGCACAAGAAATTAGTTTAAAAAAAAAGAAGACTAAGCACAAAGATCTATAAATAATGATAAACATCAAGAAATGAGGACAAACAAATGAAAACCAAACACTGGTCAATCGTGACAATATTTCTAATGGGCCTATTGGCTTTATAACCACAGAAGATCAGTATAAATACCCAACTACGCCACAGACACAGATATCAAAACCAGTTAGTCTTTATTTTAAGTTATATTCAACACCTCTTGACATAGTCAAATTGGTGTAATATCCTTAAAACTAACCCAATTCATCACATACCAGCGCTTCCTTAACAACATAATGGTATTTTAGTGCTGGCACCCAACTGACAGGACGTATATCATGCACTGCTGACATGAGAATGAGATACTGACACAGGTACAGCAGAGTGACAAGATATCTGAAACCAAGCGATTGTGGGAAAAGGTATTTTTGGGACTCTTGAGAAATATACAAGCTACTTAAAATGGATCATCTTTGTGATCTCTGACCCGGAACTTGTCACAGGAACTTTTTGAAACTGCAGCTCAAAAACCTTAGGTAGAACATGAGATGAAAACAGCTGTTCTGTTAGCTTTGCCTGACATATTTAAACCATTTTAAACACGAGTCACGGTTCATGTTGTTTTCGGCGCCGATACCTCCTTAATCTATCATCGCTTTTTCCATTCAAAGAGTCGGGATTTATTGTCGCCTCAGACGTGGAGGTGAGGTCATGGCGTAACAGCGTGGCGGGCTCCGCGACAATGACCATTGTTCCTGGGGGACGAACAGGAAGGGCCTGCGGGGAACTTCCTGCTGCAGATAGGGCAGAGGTGTGTGTGTGTGTGTATGTGTGTGTGTGTTGTGAATATGGGTTCAGTTGAGTGTCAAAGTGATGATCATATAGTGATTTCAGTAGCTTAAATCAGAGTTCGCTTTATTTTTTTTTTCTTGAATATTTCTTCTCCTCGGTCCAAAGTTTGCTCCTCTTTAATCGTTGACGATCTGACACTGCACCAATCCGCCAACCTTTTCTTAAGGATATCCAAGTCTTGGACTTGTAGGTTTTGTTTTGCGAGCTACTCCAGTGGAAGCTGGATATCACCATCTGATGAAGTCAATAGAATCACATCACCTGCAAAAAGGAGTGACCTGATCTTGAGGCCACCAGAAAGGATCCCATCAACACCTTGATTGGGCCTATTGAAGCTCTGTCCATAAAGATTATGAACAGAATTGCTGACAAAAAGGTAATCAGTCCAAGTTGGACGAAGTAAAGCACGAAGTTTTCACAGTCAGAGATGGTTTGGAGAGCGTCTGCTGGGTGGGTGTTGGCCCACTATCAAGTCCAAAATCAGAGAAATCATCTAAACAGAAAATAAAAAATAAAAAATCAAACACGTTGTGCTTCCTTCTGCTATAATGCGCTTCATGAAGATGCTCGTTTCATCTTCCAGCAGGACATGGGAGATGGCCAATCTGCCAAAAGTAACTACAAATTGTGCGATTTGACATTTCGAAAATAAATTTCCTTAATGGAAACATGTCAAACATGTCAATGAAAAGTTTTGGATTTAGGATGAGGTGTTTTTTTTTTTGTTTTTTTTTTGGGCTGTATCATAATAGGTTTACTTTGCAAAACTTCAATGGAAGCACTTATTTTTGCATCACAAGTCACACGATCGACAACCTGATGTTACTACTGGCGAGGAACAAGACAGGACGTTGTAAGAGGATAATGATGCAGCATGTTTGTATGAGCAAACTTATTTATACATGATTTTAATTGTGTTTCTCAGTTAAAGGAAACACCATAATTGCAAAATTGTGTGTTTTTCGACATTAGCACCACTTTGACAAAGTTTTGCGCATATTTGTGATGGAAACGCAGCTAATGTTAGATCTTAGCTTGACTGGACGCTTGAATGACCGACATTGAGAAAAAGCTTGTGTGTTTTCTTACACAGTGTGTCTGGATTCAACTGCATACATGGTTGATAATGACTGACATTAGTGAAAGACACAGATCTGAGATGGCTAACGCCGGGACACATTTTGCTTTCTAAGAAAATTCGAGTGTGAAAGACGTCGACATGGACGCAAGTTAAAGTCAAAGAGGCAGCATAAAGGCGGGTTGCCGACTGTCATCAGGTCAGTGTATTTCTATTGAAACTTAAGTTGGAGATTTAAAAAAAAAGAAAGGAAGACAGATTGTGGCATACTTTAAAAGAAAAACGATCCCCTGGCACACGAGGAAATTACCACTTAACTGCTACAATACTGGGGTGTCTGATGCCTGTTGGCACAACAATAGGGCCTCCTGCACCTATTTCTTCCTTTCTTTTTTCCTTGGAAAATTATAGGCACAATCAATTTTGATAATGCAAGGGAGCGTTTGCTTCCAACATGAAAAAAAAACTGTCTTGATTATTCCTTCTCATGAATTTTTTTTTTCTCTACTTTTTTACCTTCCTTGCCTCTCCCAGCTAATGGGAACAATTTTCTTCCTTCAGTCTCGCACGAGGCCTCGTTCTCTTACTCAGCGGCGGAACGCGTAGCCGTTGTTTTTCTTGCACTTCCTGCCTTTTGCAGCGAAGCTGAAAGCCTTTTGACCCACAAAGTACAGTTTTGTTGACAGATTGATGCTCTCGCAACCGTGACATTAGCCGAATCACCGGCGTTCAGAGGCCCGCGGTGCCACTCTGGGACAAATGCCCCGGAATTTTCCCAAATAATCCCCCTGTGGGCCTGTCTGTGTGCGGCACGGCGTTGATCTCGGGAGGGTGAAAATAGAAAGCATCCATCTATATAACTGTCTGTTTGTCAGCGTGTCTGGCTCTCCGGTGCTAATAGTTGTCTTTATCAAAGGAGGTGAAGGGATAGAGGTGCGCTGCTCTTTGATGTGAATGGGGCAGAGAGGGGGAAAGGCTGGGAGACATGGGATTTTGTGATGACAGCTGAGGTATTAGCACTTTGTGATACCAGGGTAACATGGTATTACGTCCTGACAGCAGAGGAAGAGCCTGAGAGAGTGTGAAACAGAGACGAAACTTATAGAACAAACAAACAGCCACGGTATATAGATCCACTGTAAGGCATAAGAACTCTTTTAACGACTCTTTAAATAAAAATAATCATAGTAATACAACATGACATGCACTGCATTCCTTTTGCATCAAGTCAGTAGATTTAAATGAAGATGACAACATGCGTAAGTCCAGTTTTAAGTGGGGAAAACCGGGTGGAATTGGCTCATTGTTTAGCTCCAGGGTGGCCGTTCTTTACAATGCCATCTGGTAGCAACATTGTACGGTGTATTTTGGGCACACAAACAGCGTAGGCACATAACTGAAGAAAGTTGGTCAGTATCATACACTAGCCTGTCTTCATAAAACATAAATTGTACGATGGCATACAGTCACATTTTACACGTTTTTTCTTAGTTTTTGAGCTGAGAGTTGGTGAAAAATCTTCACTTCTGATCCAGATCCTGAAAGAGATCCATATGTTTCCTTTTTGATTTTCCTGCAGGTAACTCAGAAGCTTTGGGTTCAGCATTTCAGTCAACTAAAATGCAGCAGTAATGCTGTGCATCAACAAACAAAAATGCATGAAACAGAGTTTGGCCACACACAGACACAAGAAGATGACCTACGTGCCAAACCACCTATCGACTCAGAGGGAACATTTCAGATGGAAGTTATGTATCCTTAGTTGCAATTTTCAAAGTGCAGTAAGAATTTCTTTGAAAAATCCAGAATTTGTGGCGACATCGTGATGGAGTTCTGGTCATGCATCCAGTTATGAGGCACACTACGTCAATTTCACGAGATTGGAAGCATCAGCAGTGTTTTCTCTTATAACCAATAATTCATAGTGTTATGTGTGTACAAATAAAGTCAATGGTCCACAAATCTGGAAAAAAAAAATCTGTAGTCAACGGACAGACTACATCTGACCACCTCATAATGTTAAAGCGTTTATGCTTGCTTCAATAAACGGCAACTTGACTGCGCTGTCAAGAGTCTCATTTTAAATGCAGTTTATGGAGTATTTTATGTTGAAAAACGATCTTATCAAAAAAAGAAAAAAAAAAGAGGTCAACTTCCAAATCCGTTTGACTTTTTTCCAGTTCAATCGGCTCTAGCGCAGTTACTTTAACTGAACCACCAGACCCAGCACAGTTGTTAAATTAGAGTGTTCTATGACCTCATGCAAACAGGGCAAAAGTTATTGTCATGGAAACACACTGACATTTCACATCCCTATAGTTGCTTTTTATGATTTTGTCCATTTGGATTCACTGCGAGGTAAAACAAATCGGCAGAACATCACGATTAAATGTAAAACAGTCGCCCATGCATGCAGTCAGCAGATGTAGAACATTAGCACATAAAACGCTGAACAACGTGTGAATGTCAACAAATCAAGACCCAGAATGCCTCCCCCACCCCTCCCTTTTCTTGCTTTCTTTTTTTTTTTTTTGGTTCAATTTTGGCTTCAACCAAGGATTCAGAAAAACGTGCGACTTGTTAGCCTCTTAATGGACCACCGTGTTCACCAGCTCGTTGCCGACTTGGAGGGCACACACAGACCTTTTCTCCCTGAAAACAGTCACCTACTGTGGACAGAACAGGGATGAATGGAGAGAAAGAGTCAACTCAATCACAAAAACTAACTCCAGGCATGCAAAAAAAAAAAACAACTTCTCACGTAGAATGATAGGTAACAAACAAAGATGCACTCAACTTGCAAAACAGCGTCGCTACTGTTTTTTCGTTAGCCGTGTGAAAGTAGCTCTGTCTTTAGCTTTAGTCTCTGGCCCAGGCAGGCTGAGTAATGTTGTCTTTACATCCACATACAAGGTATTGTCAAACCTTGTAAGCTGTGGGTCACAGTTGAGGGTAAAGAAGGTAGGGGATAATTGGGGGGGATTTGGAGGGTCCGAGACCTGCACAGCAAACCCCTTTCCCCACTTTACCGAAACACACACACACGCGCGCGCGCGCGCACTGGCTTGTCAAAGGACCCTTTGTGTGCTGTTGTTATTCCAGGGGAAATACTCACTTTATTCCTATCTGGGGAATATAAAGCGCCGATCACCTAATCACACACACAGAGGAACCCAGTTAACCCCGACACACACTCACACACGCATTAACGTTTTTCTGTCTTCACATTGACCTTCGTTCAATGTGAAGACATTGAACGAATTAGAGCGTTCTATGACGCTCTAATTCGTGTGCACTGTGTGCCAGTACACACAGTGCCAGTGTGTACTGGCACTGGCCTAACCAGTGCCAGTACACACACCTGACCTCTGAACCTATAGCCTAAACTCAATTCACACACTGAAATTTATTTTACCAAAATGTCAAAACAGATTTGTAAAACAAAAAAAAAAAAAAAAAAAAAAAAAAAGAGGGGGAGAGGGAGAAGGGGAGAGAGAGAGAGAGAAGG